>NC_133617.1:711131395-711431395 GCF_048593235.1 Sminthopsis crassicaudata | reverse complement strand
GGGTACCTGGTCACTTATTTTTGCCTTTGACCAATATGTCCTCTTCTGTCCCTGCCTTGATCTCCACTGTTGTCTTTCCATGTCTCTTGCAAATGTCTCCTCCTTCAGTCCTAGCTTTGTCATGAATAAGCTTTGTGAGCATTGATGAATCCCTTCCTCTCTCTGAGTCTGCTTCATAGGATCATAACTCTGGATCTTTAGTGATCCTTCAAGATCATGTATGATTCAAAATCCTCATTTTTTCACAGAGGAAATTGTAGTCCAAAGCATTTGAGTAGCTTGCTCAGTGTCACAAAGATAATTAGCAGAAATGGCAGGATTGGGACCCAGATCATAGTTAAAATTGTATTTTAAAAAAAAATTGGTCTTAGAAGTCCACCAATACAAATCTTTCATTTTACAGGTGGGATTAAAGAGGCCCAGAGAAGTTAAAGGATTTGACCATAGTGATACAGAGCAAGTAGTAACACTAGAATTTGAACCTGGGGCCTATGCTTCCAAATTCAAGATTCTTTCTCCTATATGGTAGTGATCTTTCTCCTTTATGAAATGTTCCAATTGAATTCCAAGTTATCTTCTTTTGGTCAAGTGATCTGGCTGTGTTCCAATTGATGATTATGCACAAAAATCCTGATTAGTTAGTAGTGATTTAAAAATAGTAGTTTTCAGTGGCCAATATAGTAAGCCCACAATGAAATGTAAACAGATGAGGGGTTTCCCTAGAATGATATACTTGGGAAAAAAAGACCTTGGCATGACAATGTACTCCTATTATTCTGCTTTCTTATTCCCATCAAACAGATTCTTACAAAGAGGAAAGCTATATTAAAAAAAAATCTCAAAAAAGGACCACTCACTGGGGCCTCGCTAAGCCATAGTAATTATTGACTTCATCCTCACATGGGCAGCTGTGTATGAATATTAATTTTTCTTTGAGGGCTTTTGAAAAAGATTTTCTTCAGTAGTTTTGTTTTCACAACATAATCAAGGGAATTAGTACTTCTTACAAAACAGCAATTAACCAAGTGCCATTTTCCCTGTGTAATGTGGTACACTCACCTCTCCCCTCCCCCAAAGTATATCATTTACAATGAAATTTGTTTCCCTTTTCATATTGTCCACTGAAATACTTATCTCATCTCTTTGCAAATCTCAAACAACAACACTCCTTCCACTTATTCTTATCCCCTTCTCATTCTTACCTTTTGTTTGTTTTTCTTAAGCAAGAAGCTGTTCATTTCTCCTCATTCTTTGAAATGAATCTGACTTCCTTTGATATCTTTCTCCTGATATTTTCCCCCAGAAAAATGTTGCAGAAAAAACTGCATTTTTGCTTTACTTCTTCATGTTGCCAATGATTCACAAATCTATTTCCTTTTTCTCAGTTGCTGTGCAGAAGTCTATTAGTCTTGTTCAATCTTTTCCTATCTGGAGGACACCTTTGGAGTATCTTCATCTACCTATAAGTTGGGAAGAAGAATTTCAATTTAGATTTTCCTTTGAATTCTCTCTTCTGCCCACATCCTTATCAACAGCTCTATCTTCAGTTTGACATCCTTGCCCTTATTCTAATATTGTATGCAGTTTTTTAGTTTTGGACCAGTGATTTCATTGGTATAGGGAGCTCTTGGTAGAGGAACTCCTTCTGCTAATGCAGATTTGCAGTTGCTCTGCAGCTGATTGCTTTCAAGTTGTCTGAGGCACTGACAGGATGTGTCTTCTTAGCAGCAAATAATAATAGGCAATTCTTGAACTCAAGTCTTCCTGACTCTAAGATCAGCCTTTGTGTCACTATTCTATGCTGCCTTCTTATAATGAAAAAATGAAATTTCATGTAAATAAAATCTTATATCCTCTTTGATCAAAATAGACAATATTCAAAGGTAAACCAAGGGAAATATGGTAAACAAATTCTCCTCTGTTTTGTTTTGCTACACCTCTTTCTGTCTCTTTGTTTTTATGTCTATTTGTGTAATAACAGGAACTTAGAGATAGTTATAAGGCACATTATGATGTATGGAGATACACTAATAAAATCATACTTTCATAGATTAATAACTGGAAGGTGATCTAATTCAACTCCTTCCCATTTTTTTTTTAATTTTAAGAAAAGGGAACTGAGGTCCCCACTTAGTGTCAGAAGTGACATTTGTATTCAGATCCTCTGATTCCAAAGATAGTGCTCTTTTAACCATGTTATCCTGCTTCTGAGAAGTCAATTTGAGATCATAAGGTGTGTTTATTACTTCCTTTTCCTCTTAGTACATAACTTATTGTGTACTAAGTACTTTATTAAATATCAGGGATACAAATACAATAGTAATACAGTTTCTATTTTCCAGGAGTTCACATTCTAATTGGGACAGATACCATATATAGTAATATTTAGTTATTAAGTAGATGACAAAACTTGAGAGTCCTAAGTACAACAGGAAGATGAATTCCAAAGTAATTTAGAACACAGTGACAGTTCAGTGTGTTAGTGATTTTGGAGAATGTTAGAGTAAAATAGATCCAGTGGATCAAAGGATATAGTAACAAGGTAGATGATAAAGCTGTTTTGCATCCATCTGATAGGAAAGATTATAGCTGATGACTCCCTGCTTATCCAAGGTGAGTAACACACTATTTTATGGAGCAGGATATTTGAGGGAGAGGCAATTGAGAGGGTGGGAATGAATATGAGTGTTTAAATTAAGTGGGGATTCTGTGATCTCATTGTAAGGAGTAAGTATGGGAAAATCAGAGTCCAGCTAGGACAGGGAAAGAGGTAGAAACATTGATAGGAACATTGGGAGAGAAGGATAATATATAGTACCTACTTTGCCAGGCTTTCTGGTGCCAAGATGAAATTTGGGCTGCTGATTGGGGAGATGCAAAATGTAAAAAAAATCATAGCTTTATTGTAAATAACTAGAAATAAGTAGGTGCTCTTCAATTGGGGGAATGACTAAATCAATTTTGGAATGTGAAATATTATTGTGACTTAAGATATTTGATTTGGAGAAATGTGGAAAGACAAGAGAAATGATGTAAAATTAAGTAAGGATTAAAGAACAGTTTATATAAAACAAACAATATATAAAGACAAACTTTGAAAGAGTTAAGAACTCTGAACAATGGAATGATCAACCATGACTTTAGGGGATTGATAATGAAATATGCTATCCATATATTGATAGAAAGATGATGTACCCAGGGTACACAATGGATATTTATGAATCTGGCCAATGTGGGAATTTATTTTGTTTGACTGCACACATGTATTATGAGAGTTTGTTTCTGTTTTTATGTTTTAAGTTCGGTGTTTTGAGCAATGGATAGGGTTAAGCATAGTGTTCACATTCCTCTCTGTCCCCCAAAAGAAGAAAACAGAAAGAAGGCCTGAAGAAGTCAAAGACAAGCAGGACTTCTACTTACATGTTAAATTTATTAAATACTTTAAAAATTTATCATAGCATATTCATTATATATTTAAAGAGAAAAACAAGCTGTATGTAATAGAGGTTTGCAGTTGGATATAAAAACAATATAGAACTACTTTTAGACCACACATGTAATCTGTCATATGCTATTTAGAATACAGGACATTTGATGTATACTGCTAAATAATAATGGAGAGTGATTAAATTTTGTACTTTTACTACATCTGTAAGACTCATAGTCATTTCAAAACAAGAAAGGAGCCAGAGTCTTTAAATTTTGTGTGGCATTAAAAGTTTTTTTTTTGAAACTACCAGTTAAAGCAGTATAAAAATCTTTTAACAGCCCTGGGCTTCTCCCTGAAATGTATTTTTAACTCTAATATTCCAAGAGAATGTGTCATAGAATTCCACAATTTCTGTGGAATTAATATGGCAGGTCATCCTAAGGGGAATTAAAATGGCATATAAGGAATCATGAATAGACTTCAATATATGGTAAATTTTGATTTTGTAGGAGAATTGGTGTAAATCATCAATGATATATATATATGGTTGGAAAAGAAGGTGGGTTGGGCATATATCAAGCATAAAAATAATTTATGTATGGGGCAATCTTTTAGTTTCTCTGCAATGCACTTAGCATGATGTCAGGCACATAATGGATACTTAATAAATGCTGGTTGATAGAGTAAACAAGATATCTAGAAGGAGGCTCCCACCTTGTTGAATATCTATTATGAAGGATTCTGAGATGATCAAAATCACCTAGGATGAAAAAGCAGGGATATTTTAGGAATTTCTTTTTGAAGAGTGTACATACATTAATGAAGTTGCAGATCTACTAAAAGAGAAAAAAACAACTTTTAAATATATGTTGTGTGCTCAGAAAAGTTTCCTTCCTTTGCAGGGCTAGTAATAATACAGAGCTCTAAATTAAATCTCTCCTTATTTATGAGTAGTTGAGAAGAATGAGTATGTGAATTCTGATCATGAAATACTATGACTTTTTTAAAAAATCAATACGTCAAGTATGCATCTGAACAAATACGATCTCCTTCCAAGTAGAAGAGGCTATATAGTTCTTATAATGATGTTGTTATTTGTTGTGTAACTTACTCTGGGATTTTTTTTCTAGGAACTGTGTTCAGAGCCTACAGACCATTTTTTTGAATATCTTTGATGGCAATAATCTTTGTTATTTGAGGGCATATTTGATTCTTGGACATAGCCAAAAATTATTTTTATCCAAGTCTGGTGAGCAATCAATAGCTATTCATTCTGGTTCCAAGCCAAGAATGATTATAAATGCTTATGGGACTGTTCTGAAGACAGCTCCCTAAAAATGAATTTCTGGAATAGTTATGTTAAAGGATAGCATATTCTTGGAATTTGAAAATTCTGTTACTCTCTACTTTAAAAGATTTAATCACACTTTTTGACAGTTACACCTTGAGTTTTGAGGATAACTCAAATCTCAAAGGTTTTCACTGTTTCAAATTCCACAAGACTCCTCTTCATAAAGTAGGAAGTGTTTATATTATGTTAGTAACCGTGATTGTATTTTTGCTACAAGAGGTTTCTTTTTCTTTCTTTTTCCAGAGGGGAGGTACTGTGGGAAGAAGAGAAATAAATGCTTGTTAATTGAAAAAAATAATTAAAAATTACAATTTGGCAATTGCTGGTTTCCCAGAAGCTTAAGCAAATCAAGCCAAAGGTACAACAAATACACACAACTTTCAAGTGAATTTAACTTAGACCTCAGTGATTGGAATTCAATTTTCAGGTTTTTATTTGATACCTGTAGACATATAAACAGGGTGATAATCGAGAAATAGGGGTCCCAGCATTTCAGAGAAATTGAATCTGGGCACTCTCTTTACTATTCTTTCCCTTCCTACATACTGAATGAATAAATGAGAAGAAACATTTATGTAGTCCTTAATAGGCTCCAAGTAATGCTAAATATCAGGTATATTAAAATAAAGACAGGTAGCTTCTCTCAAAAAGCCAGCATCTAATAGGGGAGACAATACATATGGGGAAAATAGTAGGCAAGGAAGATTATTTTGGATTGGGAAATTATGGTGGATCCATAGGGAAACACATTGGACAAAATCTTTCTAGTAGCAGCAATAGTATAATTACCTGCCTGGATCAGGATGAACCAGCCTAGAGTTCCTCGGACTCCTTCAGAACATGATGCAGATCCATTTAGTTAAGAACTGTCCAACTCGGAGTTGCTAAGATCAGAACTGTGCAACTAAGAATCATCTGACCTGGTCTGGAACCATGTGGTTTAATCCCTGAGTCCAGAGCTACCAGAGTCAAGAGAACTATCCACATGAGGGATTGCTTCTAGATATACCTCATCCTCTACTGTTTGGAAGAAATGAACTTTGAACAGTTCCTGGGGATCCAATTCAGATTGCCTGGTCTGAATTCTCTTTCTCTTAGATTCCTAAGTTTAGAAGGAGTAGTTGTTATAGATGCCCTGGGAACACTAAACTCTGTCATCACAGGATCCAGGAGGATGTATGGGGGTGTGTTCAACTGGTACTTTCCATTTCTAGGGCGTTGGATAGCAAACTTCCACTTCCTGTTTTTCTGATCCCTGAAATTGTGAATTAATGACTGCAGAAGAAAATTTACTTTCCTCTGTTAAAACTCCCTGTATTTTAATTGTCATCCATTTCACATCAACCCTTTCTCATTGTTCTCTCCTTGATTTGCATCCTCTGAAATTCTACTCTATTGTAAAAAATAGAACCAAACCAAAATAATTCCCTCTCCTGTGCCTCTCCAGTCAATGACACTTACCTAACAACACCTGCTTAGCTATAGGATCTGAGGTCATCTGAATCCTGCCTAAATGCCCCTAAGGGTCAACCAGCAGACTGGCAAAGACTGGGAAGAATTAGGAACAAGTGTGTTGGGCATGTATCAAATCAGGATGGTAAGGGGGTGGGTGAAGCGGTTTCTATAGAGAATACCTAATTTCTATTAGTACGCGAAACATTAGTCCTTCATTCATTGATTAGTTTATCTGCTTTATGTTTCCTTAGTAATTTTGAAGTTTTAGGGCTTAAATATGGAGAGTATAGATACAATAAACTAGCCTGGACCACATACATCGATGTTTCTATCTTTTCATGTTTTTATGGTCTCTGAGAGAGCCAATACAGCAGCTAGTTTGTCATTGGCATTGCACACTTTCCTTCATTTTGGATCACTTTCTTTCAGACTCTTTATTCCTTTTTAAAATTTTAGACACTGATTTCCTCAAGTACCCCTCCTCTTTGATGACTACTCTTTTTAGTTCTTATTGATCCTGTCTTTTAATTCCAGGACACTGGAAGCACTTCTAGACCCTATCTTTTTCAGCTATCTCCATTATTCAATGGATTTAAAACAAAAAAATTTATTAATTTGATTTGTTATTCATATCTCTTATATTCATTGAGGCATCCCTTAGGTAAAAGAATAAAAAAAAGAAATTAAAAATGAGCAAACTAATCAAGGCATTGCTGGAGTCTGACCAATATATGTTCTTCAGTGCCCATTGATTCTTCCCTTTTTCTCCAGATTATTTTCTCCTCTATGGCCAAGCCTGGTTATTATAATTAAACAAAAGTAAGTGTCTTTTTTCCATTTATGTTGCTATAGTACTCATGTATATATATATATATATATATATATATATATATATATATATATATATTTGGCTCTGCTTAAATCACTCTGTATCAGTTCATATTTTGCTATATTCCTACCATATCAATATGGTAGAGTAATATTTCACCCTGCTTCAGATATTGTTTAGCAATGTGGCCATGGACCCAATCTCTATTTGCTTCACTCTCCTGGTTTGTAAAATGCATTAGGAGAACTACTTCTGGGTCCTTTTAGATCTGAATCTTATGATCAAGTGATCCCATGATAAAATATATTCATATACCACAGTTTTGTTTAGATATTCCACAATCCATTGGCACTTTCCCTATTTTGGTTCTTTTCTGCAATTCTGGTAGAGTTTTACTCCATCCATTTATATCTTTATAACTGTAACTTGCCATTTTTAAATCTTTCTCCCATTTTTTCCCAAAGTGGTTCAGTGCCTGACTCACAGTCTTTCTATACCAACCTTTGTCTTAAGACTTAATGGCAATCAAAGTATATATTTATGTATTTTAGAGCTCTCCAGTGTTCCAGTTTACCAACTTCCTCTATTCTTGTGACCTGAAACTTTAGTTCCTATCTACCAACCACAGGAGTGGTCACACATTAGATTTCATCATTACTCTATACAGTGTTACTTTCATGACCAAGGATTCCATAATTCCCTTTTAAAATTGAAATCTCCTTGCCCTCTGTCAAATTTTTCCTTAACTTTTTCTTCATTTTCATTGCTATTTCTTGTCCTTCAATCTCTTCTTCCAGTTCATAAATCCCTGTTTTGGCCTCAATTTTACCCCTTCATAGTCAAGAGACTACAATTAACCAGTTCCATTCTATATATTCGTTCACCTTTGAATTCCCTTCCCTCTAATTTTTCTATTGTTCATGCCCTGTTAATGATTAATCTATATCACCCCCCCCCATGTCAGCCTTATCTTTTTTCTACTCCTGTTTTCCTGCTCTAATCGGATCAACAGTTATTTATCCCTGTGAAGATGGCTTCCATATTTCTATATTCAGTTTTAATCTTTCTCTTGCATCTATCCCCTCACTCTTCTCCTATGATCATTACTTATTTTAGGCTTCCATCACCTCTCATTTGGATTAGCATAATGGTCTTCTAACTAATTGTCTTATTTTTAACCTCTTTCCTCTCATATTCGTGCTCCATTAAACTGCCAATATAATCTTCCTAAGGCAGAGGTCTGACAGTAACACTCCCTTGTTCAAAAACCTTCCATCATTCCCTATGGAATATAAGAAAAAAAGAGAAAAACCAATTTCTTAGCTTGGTAATTATTAAATCCCTCTTCCTCCAATATGACTTTAACTTATCTTTCTAAACTCAATTCTTACTACTCTTTCACTCATACAATGTCAGCCAGTCAATAAGCATTTATTAAGCACCTATTATTTTCCAAACATAGTATTAAATACTGAAGATACAGAAGAAGGGTAAGAGTTCTTGCCCTGTGAGCCTTGGTCTTATAATCTAATGGAGACTCAAGGTAAATTTGATTATCATCAATTGTTATCCAAAACCAGCCTTCAATTTCCTGCCTCCATGCATTGGTGCTTGTTGCCTTTTATGCCTGAACTCTTTCTTCATCTTCACAATTTAGAATTCTTGTATTTTTTTCAAGGCTCTGTTCAGGGGCTACTTCTTCCATGTAACTTTTTCTAGGATCCCAGTTATTAGTATTCTCTCCTTCAAATTAGTTTGTTATGTGTCCCCTGAAGAATACAAGTTCCTTTAAGTCAAATACTTTTTTTTTTTTTGGTCTTTGCATTTTCAGTGTCTAATACAGTGCCTATATAAGTGGGCACTAAATTAATATTGTTGTTTATAGCATTATGGGAAAACAGTGAATCAATATCCATTGCTGAACATGAGTTAGAGCAAACTGAGCTTTAGGATTTCTTGGCTTATCAAACTTGTAAAGTCATGATTTGCCCTGGCTTACTAAAAAATCTAGGGATCTTTATCAGAGACCATCACTTATGCATTGGAGTTATTCAAGTTTCAAACACTCAACCTACTTCCTTTTAGGATTGGCTTATAGACAAATCCTTGGTTTGTTAAATCTAAAAGATTAAAGAAATAACAATCGTTTCGGGTTTTTGTTACTTGACAGGGTGAAATTATCTTTTCCTAATAAGCTTTATGGACAAAGCTGAATTCAATTCCACCTTTACTAAGCACTGGGGAACTGGACCCTTGTTAAAGGTTTTCTTAAAACACAGCAAAACTCCTTGAATTTTAGTAGCACATATCTGCCAAAAAGAATTTTTCTTTTGTTTTAATGTTGTTTCATTAATTCACTGAATATGAGTCTAGTAATTAAAAAAAATCATTATTGGCATTCATGATGAATACTGTTCTTAGAAGAGATTTCAGAGTCTGATTGACTCTCACCCAGTAAAATATTCAACTTACCCTAAAGAAAGTAATGTTAAAAGAATATTTGCAAGTCTACAAACTTTAGTGAAAATTTCCCTTTCAATACAAACTCGTAAATCTATCAAAGTGACTTTTATGAATTGGGAACATAATTCACAATACTCCTGAAGAGACAGACCATCTTTCCTTGTAAATAAGCTAGACTTGTATTAACACTTCTGGTTTCCCAATGGTGCTATTTTCCTTGACAACAAAGTATTCTAGATAACCTACTCCAAATCAAACAGTGGGAAGAAGAGAGAGGGAAGGAAGAGGGAAGAAAAGAAGAATGTTGTAAAACATCCTTAATAAAAGTCTAGACATCCTGAAAGATTTAAAAAATAACCTTTTTACTATTTCTGGTTGGTTATTAATAACTTCTCCTTTCCTTAGACTTTCTCTAGCCTTTTCCTAATCTCACATTGAGACTCAGAGAGAAAGATATATCCTATATTTTTCAAAATCTATGTCAGATTTGATGGTTACAAATAATGCTGTTGCTTTGAAAGGTGTATGACAGTTTTGAATTAAAAGATTTTAACTAAATGATGCCATTGTACACTGGAAAGAGCTATGAATTTGGAGACAGAGGATATGAGTTTAAAACCCAGATTTCTTACTTATGTGTGTGATTGAGCAAATAATATCACTTCTCTGAGTCTCAGTTTCCCCATTTGTATAACAAGAAGGTTGATCTGGGTGACCTTTTGCAATTTTTTTGCAAAAATTTTGTAAAATTTTTTTGCTAAATCTACACCCTAAAATTCTGTTAGCAGTCTCTACTACAGTCATTGCCACTCATTTTTCTGTAGTTCTAAAGGAACTAATGAGATGACTATTTTTTTCTTTAAGTTTCTTAAAAGACATGAGAAAGAAAAAAACAAACAAACCAACAAAAATGTTGAAAATACTATGTATGAATCTACATCCAGTTTCCATGGTTCTCTCTCTGAATGGGGATAGCATTTTCTACCCCAAATCCATTGGAATTATCTTGAATCATTGTATTGTTGAGATAGCTGATCATCATGTAATTTTGTTGTGACTGTGCACAATTTTCTTGTTCTGCTCATTTCACTCAATCATTTCATGTGAGTCTTTTCAGGCTTTTTTTGAAATCAGCCTGCTCATCATTTCTTGCAGATCAATAATATTATATTACATTCATATACCATAACTTATCCAGACATTCCTCAACTGATGGACATCAACTCAATTTCCAGTTTCTTGGCACTTCAAAAAGAGCAGCTACATTGTTTGCTTGTTTGTAAAAGGAGATAGAGACTAACCTTTGTGAGGGAATAATCGTGTCAGAAACAGAATTTATCAAATTATCTGGGTGGTGATAATGAGAAATGAGAAATTCTCAATATGTATCTGGGTTCTTTGTTTTGGGGGAGGATCTGAGGTAATTTTTGTTGCATTTACCCTAGAAATCTAGCTTTTGAAGGTGAGCAGATTAAAAATACCCCCCACAAGAAAAATGGGAATATTTTTAGGAGCTCAATGCAAATCTCTTTAGATTCTTCAAGGATATATGATTTCATAAATGAGAGTCCACCAATATAGCTTATAATGCTTGCTTGTGCCTTGCTCCATGACTCAATAGATTCACATGTTACTTTATGAGAATTGTAGCTGAAATTTGCTTAACTCTAGATAGCAAATATTCTGTTGGTGAGTCTGTCCAAGCATCAATAGGTGGGTCACTTGGCAAAGGACACTCAGTGGGTCTCTATTCAAAGTCTTTCTACATTTGTAATGATACAGACACCATTGACAAAACTCCTTGTATCCCAAATCACTTGCATCCCTTTTTGTGGAATTCAAGGAAGATCTCAGAAAGAATATCTGTAATTGCACAAGAGTTAATTAGCAATATTATTATCAAGTTGTAAGATTCTGCTCACCAGTCATGAAGTTAGTTTAGTTACTAAACTCTCTGAACCATCCCAACTTTCAGCATTCTGAAGAAGGTAACATTATAATCGACCACTTCTGGTTTATTATGGAAAATGGTTCTGTATTGACAGAATTCTATGGAATGGGATATTGAATTAAGTGTATTCTTGCATTTCACAGAGTTCCTAATTAGCTAGCTTACATGAAAGACTTGACAGACGAGACATGAAGTTAAATGTATTGATTTGCATATTGATTTTCTTTGAATCTCAGCTCTCACTACTGTATATCACCCTGTACTAGAAACCTGTTCTATTTTGATAAGGAAAATAATTCAGACTGTTGGGTCTATTACTTGGACTGTTAAACTGCAAAATAAAACAAAAGCCACCACCCAAATTCTCTTGTTTGTTAGATGAAAAGGTTCATCAAAGTTAAAGTAACTCCATGCAGTCCAAGAAAGATACATTTCTCTGCTTTGTAATGAGTAGAATTTGTGGTCGTTTGAGTATTAATATGTGTTGGCATGTATATGTATACATATGAAGAAAGAGAGACAGAGACACACAGAGAGTGAGAGAGCAAAAGAGTGAGAGAACAAGTGAGAAAGAGAGAGGAGGGAGGGAGGGAGGGAGGGAGGAGAGATAAAGAGAGCTCTTTTGGATAAAAGAATCTCAGACCTCATCTCACCTCTACCCTGGTTGCATTATATATAATCACTCAAGGAAGATTTTTAAATTAACATTTTTTTAAGGCACACATATACATAATAGGATTGTAATTATTTGAGAAATGAAATGCAGATTAATAGAGTAGTTGGATAAATAAATTAATGCTAGCATTTATTATATATATATACACATATATATGTATGTATATACATATACATATATATACATATACATACATATATATATATACATACAGAGAGAGAGAGAGAGAGAGAGAGAGAGAGAGAGAGAGAGAGAGAGAGAGAGAGAGAGAGGAAGAGAGAGAGAGGAAGAGAGAGAGAGAGAGGCAGTTGCTTGTCACTTAGTGAAAAGGCTCAGAATTGAGAAGACATGAATTCAAATTCAGCCTCAGATTCTTAGTAGCTATATTACTCTCAGCAAGTTACTTAACCTCTTTCTGACTCAGTTTCCTCAACTGTAAAATGGAGATAACAATAGCACTTAATTTATAAATTGTTGTGAGGATCAAATTAGATAATATTTGTAAAAAATATTCATCAGCATATTTAGTACAGAGTAGTTGCTCTATACATGCTTATTCCATTGCATTTCAAGTGTGTCATATTATTAGGCTAGAAAAACAGAAATAGACTAATCCATGTTCACCAGGAGCATACATTCCAGCAAGGAGAAGAATGAAGAGCAAAAAATAAGAGATAACACCTGAACTGTGATTTGTAGGATTTTCAAAGGCAGAAAAATGTTCTTGGCATAGGGCACTGCCTGTGCAAGTCATCAAGGTAGGATACAGAATAATTACACACAAAGAGCAGCAGATCAACTGGAATGATTAGAATAAAAAAGAGGTAGACTTTCTACTAAGGCAGAGAGGTGATGCAGTTTCCATTGGAAGAGGAAATACTGAGGAAGTCATGACTTCTAGAAGTGAAGGAGAATGACAAAAATACAAAAAAAGGTCTCCAAATATGATCCATTTTAGAGCTGGAAACAGAAATCTACTGCTTTGACACCAAAACTTTCACCATTAACATCATCTCTTTGGTCTCTGATGTTCCCTATATTCTATGAATAAACAATACCCATTTCTTGGATAGCTGGAAAAACAATTGGTATATTCAATGGAATGTTTAAGTTCAATGAAATGTTAACTGGGGGAAAGATAGATTGATTCTTTATTTTCACCTGAAACCTCAAGATACAGGCTGTTATCCATTGTATTGCAATTTTGATTGTGAATATGATTCATTTTGATTGCTATATGGCTAAATCATGATATATGTTTAATTTTTAAAAAACACTCAACATTTTTACTAGAAGAGATGCTGTTTATGTTTCTGCATGAGATATTTTCTTTAAGTTTAGGAGTGAGTTTAAATGGATAAAGGGAAATAGGGAGGAATAATAATTATCCATACAATTCAGGCTTAAATATTAGATACTGTGAGAAAGGGGGCTTTCTTTGGATTGTAAAGGGTGCCAATTGGCTCTCTGTTGATTAAACTAGTCTGATCACTTGATATAGTGAAAAGTGTAGCAGAATAAAACCCAGAAGACTAATTGTGTCTCTGCCACTCTCTACTTCTATGATCTTAGATATCTCATTTAACATCAATAGGCTTCAGTTTCTGCCTCAGAAAAAAACCCAGCTGGATTACATGGTCTTGAAAAGCTCTTTCAGTACAAAAATATTCTATTGAACAACTTTAGGTAAATTAGACTCCATTTTATCTTGACTAAAAATAGTAACACATTAATCAGCAAGCACTTATTAAGGATCTAATACCTGCTAAGCATTTTGCAATGCTCTGGAGCTACCAAGATTGGTTGTTGTCAGGGAGTTTGCATTCTATCAGGAGAGACAATACATATATATATATATATATATATATATATATATATATATATATATATATATATATATATATGTATAGAAATAGAAATAATAAATTCAAGGTAAATTATTTTTTGGGAGGAGAGGCAGCTGTGAGGATGAGGAAAGTGTTCATGTAAAAGGAGGCATTTGAACTGAGTATTGAAAGAGGATATTGAGATTGTAAAGAGCTATCAGGACAGGAGATAAGTTTCAACTTTGAGGAACAATAAGATAGTGGCCTCTTCTTGGCTTGAGAGAACTATCAATTCACAGATGATACTTGGGCTTCTGGATTTATCCTAGTCTTAAACTACAAAATCTCAGATGAAGAATTATGCTTTTCTTGTGTTTATCCTAGTGAGAGGGCACTCACTGAAGCTTCTATTGATTGACATGGGGGCAAAGGTACTCTTACTTTTAGGGTATTATTCAGAGAAGTGTTTCATTATAATTAGGATACCTTCACATAGTAGTTGTCTTAATTTGAAATGTGCATTCCCCCTGGGGATTAAGGTAAGTAGTTTTTGATTTTTAGCAGTTTTGCAAGATTACAGGATATTTTATGTTTACTTAAAGGATGAGATTTCTGCATTCACTTCCATTTTCCTCTTCTGTCTCCAAAAGCCAATCTCTATCGAGAAAAAATGAATTTGTTCCCAAGTGCAAATTGGTATTGATTCAGAAAATGAATCATCAAAATCCTGATGGTTATGGGTAGACAATTACATTTGTTTTTACAGTAAGTTGGGTAATGCCATAAAAATAATAGAATCACAAAACTTCATAGCTGGAGGGAACTAGAGTTGGACTGCTACAGGGGGAAGAACACTCGATTTGGAATCAGAGAACCAAGGTTCTGACTTTGCTGCTTCTGCCTTAGTGATCTTGAGCAAATCAATTGACATCTCTGGACCTATGATTATTTTTCTATGCATTTTTAATAATTTTTATTTTTTTAATTAATAAATATTTTCTCTTTCTTTGCTCTCCTTATCCCACGACTGAAAAATAGAAAAAACAAAACCCTCAAAGCAAATATGTCCAAATTCCCCTAAATATATGAACAAATCGAAAGGTTTGGATTATATATTCTTTAAAGTTTCTTTTTGTCCAGCATCAAGACAAAAGTCAAAACAGCTGGTCACGGCCTGGGATGCAATGGATGACCTTGGCACCTTTGATATCTGACCAAATTCTAAGAGCTTCACAGCATTTGCTTCAGCTGCCTAGAAGGCATTAATTGTCCTCATTTGTACATTCTGCCAGTAAAAGTCTTCACATGCTTGGAATAGACATTCTCTAACTCACTGACAAGTCAGAGGCCTGTTGATTACCTTCAACTTAGTCTAGCTCATCTGCCAAGACAGCTTATCAGGTTGTAGCTACTGTGCATGTTACAGCTTCTTGGAGCCACAGGTGAGAATTGAGTGCCAGATGGACATCAGGGGTGGATGAACAGCCCTGCAAAAGGCTCAGCAAGCCTTCACACCAGAAGTGTTTGTCCTTCCTGAATTTTTATCTTTTAGAAAAGTTGAAAACTTTACTGCTTGATCAAAGTTTTACTTGTTAAAATGGTATTATTATTCAAAAAATCTGAAAGCTATTGCTAATGGATATACTCTAGAAGAAGTCTTGAAGATTGTGATTCTTTAACATATTATAACCTTTGATAATGGGTACTGTCTGCCCCACACTCTGTGGTCTTGGACTATAAATCTCTATCTCCTTCCTATGAGGTTGGAGGTCAAGGTATAATAATAGGATGGTATTAGGGGGATGGAATGCCTTCTTTTAGACTTTCTATTCTTGGTGTGTGGATGAATATCAAACTAATTTACAGTGCTTTTAATCTGTTACCCTCCAGCAGCTGTAAATTCAATTTCATGTATTAAACTAGGACTCCAGAGGGAATAGGATAAGGACAAATATCAGACCATTGAGAACAAAGTCAATGAAGCTTAAATTTAGAGCAGTAATGATGTTGATGAAGAGGAGTGGATTTAATAAATTGAAGTTTTAGTTTTATGAAAAAAAGTCTTTGAATTCTAAGCAACTTTGTAAACTGTGACACCTATGTTAGTGACAAATTTCAGAGTACTATGGGCCTCATGGGTATCTCACTATGCAGTTTTAAGAACCCTTAGAGGCCATCTAGTCTACCCCCCTCATTTTACAGATGAGTAAATGAGATCCAAGATTACATAGGTGGCAAGTTACAGAATTAGCATCTGATTCTGGGACATCAGAATAGAAATATAGTGCTCTGTCTGCACCATGCTACCTTATCATTCAACCACATTGCTTCATTTGCTTGCAAAGCAGTTTGTTATTGAACTTTAGATATAAGAGCTATAGGAGAATGTACCTTGGAAGGCTTTTAAATTTAGATGCTCTAAGAGAATCATCCTCTTTCAGGTTTCCAAAAGAGAAGAATCTGGAGAAAGAGAAAGATTTGAGATGAATAAAGAGATTGAAAATGTGTGGGTGGTTTTTTTTAGAGGGGTTTGGACTAGTTAAGAGGAAAAGAAATAAATTGGTTTTGTGAACAGAAATTTGGGAGAAAATGAGCAAAAATAGAATAGCAAATGAACTGAAGTAAGGAAAAGGCTAAATCTGAAGCATGAAAAATGTTGGAGATGACTGAAGATATTTGAGAAGGCAAGATTTTAGAAGGTAAGAAAAGGTGAGCAAAACAAATAAGAAAAGGCAAGAGTTGATAAGATAGAGAAGAGAAATCTGGTTATGGTTCTTCTGTTGCTGAAAGAAACAATAAATTGTGTATGACTGTCAAATTAAGAGGAGATTAGAAGGTGTAAAATTCTTAATGGTGGCTTAACTAACCCAAAATAACATTTGAGAAGCTTCAGTGACATAGACAGGAGATTTAATTTCCAATAAAAATGAAAAGGAAGGGAAATTTTGTGTGATTTGAACTCACTATGCAATGTCTGTATTTCAGCCATGGACAAATGTTGTCAATGTTCAAAGTGAAGAGGAGGGAAATGAGATTTGAAGAGAAGCATCAGAGGAATGTGTTATACACTATAAGTTATCAAAGGACAATGAAGTACTTTTTATTTTCACCACACAAACCACTTAACCAACAAATATATTCCTTCATCTCTTCAAAATACAAAAGGGAATTTAATATGGGGAAAAAGAAGAGCAAATAAAGAGGAAATCTGAGGTGTTATGAGGTAGACAAGAAGAAAACTGTCACATAAAGGTACAAGAAAAGGACCACTGTTCATATGGAACCAAAAACACATTTGAAGTTCACCATGAAGAGGAGAGAGGTGATTGCTTTTATGAAAATATTAATTTATTTGCAATAAATTATAAAGTAGATTTCCAGGTACTATCAGGTGAGAGATCATCCAGGAATCATCAGAGTTGAATAAGAGAGAAGTGTAGTGTCCTGGGGACTTTTTGCTAAAGATTACCAAGGTAGTTTTTTTGTTATCCTAATGATAGGATCCAGAAATTTGTGTTGCCAAGATATATATCCAAGGTATACCAGAGAGCTTCCATAGATTTATCAAGCTATATGATTACTATTCAAATATTCATGTGGGCATAAGTAATAATACAAGAAAGAACTCATAAAGCATTGCCTTGGATAGCAAAATTTTGGATAAGATAATAGAAACCAGAGGGGTAGAAGTAATGATAGTTTCATGCTTCTGACTGAAGACAAGTGATACAAAAGAGAAAATATTTAGGAAATAAATAATTAGCTAATAAGATAGAGGCTGAGAATGAGATTTTGATTTCTTGACCATGGCTTAGAAAAATGGAATGAAATGCTCTTGTCTAGGGATCAGTTGAATCTAACAAAGGATAGAAAAATTAGCTTAGATTGGCAAAACATAATAAGATTTGATTGGCATTTTAAAAGTGCAACCCTAAAGGGCTGAAAAATATTGGGCTAAAGAATATCTATCAAAGTTGGTACCATAAAGAACAGTTACAAAGTAGAAAGAATAGTGGCCTAGATAATGAGTTTACAAGAGACGTAGTATAGCCTATCTATGCCATCTTGAAAATAACAGATTGGTTCTCCAGACAGGGGATAGTAACTTCTCCCTTTCACAACCTAAGGATACCCTGATGGTATTCTTTTATTACTTTTAACCATACATTCCCATCCAGTTTGCTATCTATTTTAATTAGACAATCATAATTAATTAAAGATAGTCAAGTGCCAACTATAGCTTGATAGATTTTAGAAGAGCAGATTTCAAAGATTTAAAGAAAGGAAAAGAAGTATTGAATACACTATAGTTCTATAGGGGAAGTCAGGCCAGAAAGGATAGGAAACTCTTATAAATAAAATTCTGAAGATATAAAAGGGGAAAAAATTTCACTGAGGAGTAAAAATGGGAGTTGTCTGAAAAAAATGATATGGGGTATGCAGACAACCAATTTAGTTCTGTGTTTAAAAGATGGAGAGTAGGGCAGGTAATGGAGAATGAATAAAAAAGTAGGCTTAGTACTGTTAGGCTAGACTTAGGAGAACTAAAGTTCAGAATTAGCAGAGGTTAGTAAGGAAAGTGAAAGATACATAGAGAAATTATTTAGGTATATCATAGGAAAGAGAAGTACAGAGCAACAAAAGGGCTATCTTTTAGGGAGAATGGGCAGAGTGAAGATATAATTACTAAAATTCTACTTTTGTTTTTCTTGTTTCCTGCAATAGGAAAGAACAAAATGAAGATGGATGTTTGACATATCTTAAGATAGAGTCTACCTATTTTTTAATGAATTCAAATTTCATGGTCCAGAAGAACCATTTTCTTGAGTACTTTAACACCTAAGATTTGAAATATATGATTGATTGATCTAGTGTCAGTGAAATCTGAAAGATTGTGGAAAATGGGAGAAACTAGACAGGACTAGCAAAAGGAAAATAGCTTTACTTTTATAGAGAAGAAGAGATTATAGTTTGAAAGTTATAGTCAAAATTGTAGAATGGATTATGACATAAATGGCTAGTAAGCAGCCAGAAAAGAAAGTACTATAGTTCTTTGAGGATGATATTTGTTTGTTTGCAAAAAATGATAGAACAGATTTTTATGTGCTATCAAGTGATAACAGGCGACTTTAGTAAGAAGTCAAGCTATACTAAACTGATTTTCTTTTGTGATAGGATTACTAACTTTATAGATTAGAACACTGACTGTTAACTGTTCTAGATATAGTTACAGAGATTCAATAACAAATTTACTAATTTATCTTGTAGAAAATATGGAGATATGTGGGTTTATCATTAATAAAATTAGCTGGATTCCCAGCTGATTGTATGACTGGGCCCATGTTATAAAAGAAACATCTTTCCTCCCAATATAGACATGCAAAGACCTGTGAACTAGAATATGTGAAAGTTACAGAGACAACAATTAGAGCTAGCCTAGAGTAGAACGAGCTATTGAGAGGCAAACATTTCTTCTTTATTAGATGCATCCTGTAAAACTGGATAAACATTTGTAGGGTGTGTTGTAATGATTTATTTGTTTTGAGTATTGGGTTAGAGGATAGCCCTGAGATCCTTTCTAAATTCTGAAGTTCTGAAATATCAGGAATGTCTTTTTAAGCTTGTTATTTTGGTTCAGATGAAACCAGTTATTTCTCAAATGAAATAGTAGGTCATTTTTTGCCTTCTAAATATCTGAAGAAGATGAGAGGTTTGCGATGGCTACTCAAGGTCTGAATCTTTCGTTTTAATGCACTATGCCAATTGCCATGAGCAGATTACATTCTCTGTTGCTCTTTGTGACAATGTATTATTTATTAGTGTTGCAAAATGGAAATTATCTTTTGACTATTAAAAAGCTGTATCTACTTTGGCCTCTATTACAAATGAGTTGTCTAAAACATTGTGAAACATATAGATCAATTTATTCTATTCTTTTTTTCTGGACATTATAGAGATTTTGATTAAAAAAAAAGAGGTTAAAGGCATTTCTCACTTTTAGTAAAACACAATGTTGAATTAGGTTTCACAATGTTCATGGCAGTAGAGTTGAACAGTCTAGGCTGATCCAGTTGAGAGTGGGAAGAGATGTATGGAAAGGATATATTAAAATAAAAAAAGGTATAGGAAGGCAAAGAGAATAAATGAATCAACAAAGATCTATTAAGTGCCCATATAACTCAGGGTTCAAGACTGAGGTTTCCCTTAAAGATGACTCCTAATTTGTTGGAATCATGACTCATTGATAAAAGTCTACTTTAGGGGTAGAACTGGCTCCAGAGCTTTGTAAGGAAGGGTGAGTTTTCATTCCTGTTTTGAGAGAAGCAATATGATTCCCGGAGTTTTTAGAGAGAGTCCTTTGGAGACACAAAAAAAGCTCTTTAAGAAAAGCTAGTTGCTCCTCAATGTTGTCCCAGATTTGACCTTGTCTCTCTAGAGACTTCAGGGAATTTATATTTGAATGCAATTGGGGCTTCTCATTGAATTGAACTGCTGCATCTTATTCACAGTGGGAGAACTCATTCACTGTATTTTCTAGTGTAGTCTAATTTGAACAACTCATTTCCATTTGCTATCTGTTTGGGTAAATACATAGTCATTATTTGCTATTTTGATGATTTTTATGTATAAATTGCATTTGGTGGCAAGGAATCATGACTGTAGATATTAAGTTAAGGTAACTCCTTTCTCTTTAAGAGACAGCAACCAGAAAAATGACTTAAACCGAAAAGCATTATTCCTAGACTGTCCTTTATCTTAAAAAGAATTCTAATGACATTATAGGTTGAGGTCTTAATTCACAAATAGAATGGATTTAAGTAAAGTAGAATTGCACAAAGTCATCAGCTTCATTCTTCCTTGCAGAGTTATCAAAGTCCATTGGCAAGATAAAAATTAAAATGACTGGTGATAACCTGGGATTCCATGGATGACCTTAGCATTGCTATGCTTGATCAAGCTTTAAGCACTACACAGTGCTTATTTCAGCTGCCTTCATTTCTGTTGGAGCAAATTGGTCTCATCCACCCATTTCACAGGGAGAAGTCTTCACATATTTGTGGTAGACAAGACCCTAGAGTGTTAATACTTGGGGAAGGACAGATAGCTACAATTTCCTCCCCCACCTCTGTCTGTCTCCCTCTCTGTGGCCAGCCCTGTGGTCCATTCTCCTCCTTCCTTGATAGAAATCTAAATCTCTCTTTCAGAGGAGTGGGCAGAATTCCAGATATATCTCTCAGTGTCTCCCTGTGAGCCAAATTTAGAAATAACTTGTATTTAATATAGTTCAGTGCTATGTATAATCCAGGAAGCAAAACCCTTGCAAAACCCCATGTTCCAAATTCCCCCTTCCTTCTCCTCACACCTTCCTGTAGATACCAAGTAATTCAATATATGTTAAATAGGGTAAAATATATGTTAAGTCCAACATATGCATACATATTTATACAATTATCTTGCTGCACAAGAAAAATAAAATCAAAAGAAAAAACGAGAAAGAAAATAAAATGCAAGCAAACACCAACAAAAATGGTGAGAATATTATGTTGTGATTCACACTCAGTTCCCACAGTCTTCTCTTTGGATGTAGATGGCTTTTTTCATCATAAGATCATTGGAACTGGTCTGAATCATTTCATTGTTGAGAAGTGCCACATACATCAGAATTGATCAATGTATAATCTTGCTGTTGCCATGTACAATGATCTACTGGTTCTGCTCATCTCAGCATCAGTTCATGTAAGTCTCTCTAGACCTCTATGAAATCATCATACTGCTGATCATTTCTTATAGGACAATAATATTCCATAGCATTCATATATCATAACTTATTCAGCCATTCTCCACCTGATGGGCAGCCACTCATTATCCAGTTTCTTGCCACTATGAAAAGAGCTGCCACAAACATTTTTGCATGTGTGGGTCCCTTTTCCTCCTTTAAAATCTCTTTGGCATATAAGCCCAGTAGGAAATACTGCTGGATCAAAAGCTATGCACAATTTGATAGTCCTTTGGGCATTATATCAAATTGCAATTCAGTATGGTTGTATCAATTCACAACTCCACCAATAATATATTAGTGTCCCAGTTTTCCCACATCCTTTCCAACATTTGTCATTGTCCTTTTTTGTTATCTTAGCCAATCTGAGAGATGTGTAGTGATAACACAGAGTTGTATTAATTTGCATTTCTCAGATCAATAGTGATAAAAAGAATCTTTTCACATAGCTAGAAATAGTTTTAATTTCTTCATCTGAAAATTGTTCATATCCTTTGACCATTTTACATTTGAGTCAGTTCTCTATATATTTTAGAAATAAGGCCTTTATCACAATCTTTGAATGTAAAAATGTTTTTCCAATTTATTGTTTCCCTTCTAATAGTGTCTGCATTAGTTTTCTTTGTACAAAATCATTTAAACTTAATATAATCAAAATTATCTATTTTTGTTTAATAATGATGAATTCATTTCCTCTTTGGTCACAAGTTCCTTCCTTTTCCACAGATCTGAAAGATAAACTATTCTATGTTCTTCTAATTTGCTTATACTATTACACTGTATGTTTAAATTATGAACTCATTTCAAGCTTATCTTGGTATATGATTAGGTGTGGGTCAACGCCTAGTTTCTGCCATACTGCTTTACAATTTTCCCATCACTTTTTGTCAAATAGTGAGTTCTTATTCCATTTGGGGGTCTTTAGGTTTGTCAAACACTAGATTACTATAGTCATTAACTTTTTTTCCCTGTGAACCTGACCTATTCCACTGATTGACTACTCTATTTTTACTATATTTCTTAGCCAGTACCAAATGGTTTTGATGATCAGTGCTTTGTAATATAGTTTTGAATCTAGTACAGCTAAGCCACCATCATTTGCATTGTTAAAAATTATTTCCCTTGAAATCCTTGACCTTTTGTTCTTTCAGATGAATTTTGTTATTATTTGATCATTTTTTCTAGATCTGTAATGCAATTTCTTGGGAGTTTGATTGGTATTGAACTGAATACCAATCAATTTAGGTAGTATCTTCATTTTTATTATCTTTGCTCAGCCTACCCATGAACATTTAATATTTTTCCAATTGGTTAGATCTGACTTTATTTGTATGGAAATTGTTTTGTAGTTGTGTTCATATATTCCCTGACTTTCCCTTGGCAGGTAGACTCCCAAATATTTTATATTATCATCAGTTATTTTAAATGGAATTTCTCTTTGTATCTCTTGCTGTTGGATTTTGGTAGTGATGTATAAAAATGCTAATGATTTATGTGGATTTATTTTGAGTCCTGCAACTTTGCTAAAGTTGTGTATTGTTTTTAGTAGTTTTTTAGTTGATTCTCTAGGGTTTTCTAAATATATCATTATATCATCTGCAAAGGATGATAACTTGGTTTCCTCATTATTTCTTTTATCTCCTTTTCTTCTCTTATTGATAGATCTCATTTTCTTTCCCCATTTTTCTTCCAACTGCTTTTTAAAGATTCTTTTTGAATTTTTCCAAGAGAGCCTTGTGAAATGAGGACCAACTCATATCAACCTTTGGGGTTGCATCTGGATCTGGCTTGCCTTTAGGATCCTCAGGGGTTGAAGTCTGTTCTTCTCTTTCACCATTTAAGTTATCTATGGTCAGAGTTCTTTTTGCTTTTTTGATCATTTTTTAAGGTTGAGGTCTGTTCTTAAGGGGCAACTGACAGCTGCTTTAATTTGTCCTGGGGCAATTCTGCTGATTTACTTCCAACCCTGGGTAAGCACAATCAGGTCCCACATTCTTCTGGGCCTCAGAAGCTCTCAATTTGCCTTTTGTATTGGTTTTTGGGTGTCTTACAGAAAAGCTGCTAAACTACTGGCTTGCAACCAAGACAGAGTAGCCTAAAAGCCTTTCTGTAAATTCCCTGGTGTGTGGACACAAAATTGCTCTGATTCTCCACTCCTGCCATGGAGTCTGTGCTGTGGTTTGGGCTCAGTAGCTTCTCCCCCATGCTTGACTGAAATCGACCTTTTCTGAAGTTCTTCCACAGTATCTTCTTCTGAAAATGTGTTGTACTCCAAATACTTATGGGTTCTGTCACTCTAAAACTATTTTAGAGGCTTAATCTGCTGTTAATTTGAGGGAAACTTGGAGGAGATCAAAGAAAGCTATGTCTGCTCTCTGACATCTTGGCTCTGCCCTCATGAATTTTCTATGAATTGAACATCTTTAGGAGGATAGTCAAGACTTTTGAAGAGCCTTGAATCCATGTCATTTGAATATTCATTGAAGAATCTGAAGATTGTTTAGCTTAGAGAAGACAACACAGGATGGAGACATAAGAAGTGGTTTTATGTAAGTCTTCAAGCAGATGTTGAATGATATCTGTTATAATTAAGGATTCTTTTAATGGATATGAATTAAACTTGTTGGCTGTTGAGGTCATTTCCAATTCCAACTGTGATTTTGTGACTGTAAGAGATAATAGTGATTCAGATGTATCTGTGGTGAAATAACTACTTAGCAGTGTCTTTTTTGCAAAATGAACAAATATATCTTCTCTCTGGGGTGATGGGATTCCTTGGTGGAGTATTCTAACATTTGAGAAGTAGGAGAGTGTTTTTTTGTGCCTATTGTGAGAGTAACTGAATAAAATTGTCTTTCATTTGCTGAGTTATTTTTAAAATGATTCACACTATTAATGACTATAGTCTAATATAAAGTGAAGTTATGAATGATTTACTACCCAATGAGAGGAAAGTTTATGCAAAGTTATGCTATTTTACTAGAAATTTGGTGTCAAAATCACAAAAAGTAATTGTCTCATTGGACTTTTGTTGTTTTAGAGCAGATCATGATAACAAAATATTATAAGAAAAGTGACTGAGGTGGCAAGATGTCTGCCACAATATCATATAAGGAAGTACTGGGGGTATTTGGAATGAAAAAAGGGAAGCTAAAAGGCAGAAATGATCACTATTGTCAAATATTGAAAGACATGTTTAAAAGGCTTAGTCTGTATTGTTTCAGAGAAGAAAAATGGAGATGAATAAAAGCAACCTTGAACCTAGAGCTATCCAATAACCAAATAAACTGTTTTCTGAGAAAATGAACTTCATGTTATTAGAGGTTTGCAAATAGAGGTGAGAAGAGCCCTTATGATGATTGCTAAAGAATGAATTCTTGTGTTTCATTTGAGGATCATAGTTTTATATTTAGAAGGTTGGGCAGTTGGAATGCTGACCTATGCACTTTCAAAGTAAAAATTATCTGGTTCATTGAAATTTTTTTTTGTTTGAAATAGGCTAGTCTTGGGAGTACTGATTCACATTTATTGATATTAATTTGATTTGTAAATTTCACTCACATATAGTTTCTGATTAATTTTAGGATTTTAGTAATGATATTACTAGTTTGCTAATATGTCGAGTTATATAGAATATTTTAAATATTGAAATTATTTTGAATCCTCAACTTCTTTCCCTTTATTAACCTATTTGTATTTTATACATTATTCTCAATTAATCAAAATGGAAGCAAGCAGCCTATTGTTCTGATTTTTCTGTATTATAATATGGATCTTGGTTGGTTACAGATTCCCAAGGCGAGATTTGGCTTTTCAGCCATTAAAAACTAACTTATGAGGATGTTTGTGACTAAATACAAGCTTACTTGATATTTTTTGCCCAAGGCTCCTTTATGTGTTGTAGTACATTTTACCACTCCTAATTATAAAGTAACATTTTCTACTGTAGACTGTCCACTTAAAGAAAATTAATTTATTCTTTATCAGTGACAAATTATTGCAGAAAATTGTATCATAGAAATGATTTCAATTGATTTCTTCTCCTAGCAAATTTGGGAGCTGAAGTATTTTAACTCTTCAATCGAAGAAAAATTGATCAGGTGATAACGAACTTATAAAACTATGGATATATTTCATTAGTGAGACATCATCTTCTGCATGATGCATTTTCTTTCTAGTATCCTCCCTCATATATTACCTTGCATTTAGCTAATTTGTACAGATGCAAATATGTATATGTGCATCTATATTTGGTAACTTTTTGTTTTTGTTGTGTATATTTTTTTTATTCACTTGTTTATTTAATTAGAATGTAAGCTCATTGGAAGTTGGGGATTGGCTTATTCTTTGCAGTTATATTCCTAGCATCCAAAACAGTGTTTGATGCATAAGAAAGGCTTAATAAATACTTATTGGTTTATCAATTAGAGATGCAGTGCAGATCACGAAAGCCTGCTAGATTTGGAGTCAGAGTTTAAAATACAGGTTTGTTAATATTTCTGTAAACTTGGGCAAGTCAAAACCTTTCTAAACTTTAGTTTCTTTATATGTTAAAGGAACGAGTTAGACTATTTGGTCTTTAAGGTCCTTAAAAGCTCTAAATCACTTATACTATGAATTTTCCATTTGGCTAGGTTTTCATGAATGACTTCTGTTTGATATCAATAAAAATAATTTGAAAACTATGACTCATTATGAAATCTCGCATTGGTTTAGCATGTTTTGCTAGTGGTTAGTTAAATTTCTATGAAATAAAGAGAATCTTATTTTTATATCATAAACCAATACAACTTAATGAAGAATACCTATATTCATATTTTTGATATGTAGTTGAATGGGCAATCTAAAGAGTTCATCTATTAGTTTATATATATTTAATATAGTATAAAATGGAGTTAGGTGGGACCAGATTTGATTTGAATAGGAATGCATTGTCTTTGGGAAATCCTAAAGCTCTTTTAATGACACCAATATTTTTTCCGAAATCAAGGCTTTTTTTTTTTTTTTTTCTTCACTATCAATATTCTTCTGGTGATATTGTAGAATTGTACCTCATAGAAAACTCTCTGAAAGACTCAAGTTTGGATTCTCTTATAGTATAATGGAGAAGTGCATTGTGATTATGAACAGACTGTAAGACAATACAAACAAAAATTATATGTTTATAGCAACCCTTTTTGTAGAGTCAAGGAACTGGAAACTGAATGGAGGCCCATCAGTTGGAGAATGGCTGAATAAGTTATGGTATATGTATATTATGGAATATTACTGTTCTATAAGAAACGATCAGCAGGATGATTTCAGAGAGGCCTGGAAAGACTTACATGAACTGATGCTAAGTGAGTAAAACCAAGAAAACATAGGAAAAACAAGATCATATGATTATCATTATATTATTATATTATTATTCAACAATGAGGTGATTCAGGCCAATTCCAATAGATTTGTGATGGAGAGAGCCATCTACATCCAGAAAGATGATTGTGGGGATTGAATGTGGATCAAATTTTGTATTTTCATCTTTTCTGTTATTTGCTTGTTTTTCTTTCTTTCTTATTTTTTCCCTTTTGATCTGATTTTTCTTGTGCAGCATGATTGTGAAAATATATATAGAAGAACTGTACATGTTTAATCTATATTGGATTACTTGCTGTCTAAGGGAAGGGATGGGCAAAGGGAGGGAGAAAATTTTGGAACACAAGATTTTGCAACAGTGAATGTTGAAAAACTATCTTTGCATATATTTTGAAAATAAAAAGCTATTGTTAAAATGGATATAAGAAATTAAAAACAAAAATTATAGCTATAGTAGAAAATGTATATTATCAAAGAAATTTATGTTATACGAAGAAAATAGGATTGTTATATGCCATGAGTCAAGAGCATGTGAGAAAGGATCACAGTGCATTGAACATACCCTTTGTCATGAATTTGAAGATGGAGGTGGGCATGAGTTGCACAGGATGAGCAGGCATAGATGGGCTGTGGTACCCAATGGATCATAAATCCATTACAGTAGCAGAGACCAACACAATTCTAAGGTGGAAAATCTTTCACTTCATAGTGAACAGCTCCCCCTTTCTCTACTGATGGCTAATCCAAACAAGAGATCTTATAAGAACAGTGCAAATTATTGATCTCTGATAGATTTGTCTTGTGATACCAGCTTAAATTCAACTCAGTGAAAGAGTGACTGGCTTTCTAATATTTATGTGTTGAAAAGCTGACATGAAATGCTGTGTTGCCTTGGCACATTAGGACTAAGACAAGCTGTACATCAAGTGGGCCTCTATTACCAGTTGATTTTTTTTTTCCTTTTGGTGACTTAGAGACAAAGTCTGAGTAAAAGAGATTAAATTGTCCTTTCAACCTGAAAGGTCCCTTTAGGGCAGAACTAAGGGACACTGATAAGCAAGACAAACTATTGAGAACATATCTTTATTAGACAGAAGACTTCAGTTTCCTGATTTATCTCTCCTTACATTATTTATTATTGCTGCAAGTCACATAGAAACTCCTTAGGAAGCTAGATGTAAAGCTAAGGAAAAGGAGGAAGTTTGTGGGTATTCTGGTTCTTTGGCATGATGTTTCATTAGGCCTCTTTATTTTAAAGCTAGAATAGTAATATTAATCTGTAGAATAGGGGTGAAAGGAAGCTAGATCACTTGGAAAATCTCCAGGTTTCCAGATGACAAGAGGCAGAGATGTGCTGTGAAATGATAGGGGCTGTTGATTTTGGCTGAGAAAGTTGTATGTTTTATAAGGCCCATACTACTTCATTATGACACTTTTATTGTAATGGAGATAGTCATCTGAATCATTGCAGAGAAGTCCTAATTTGTCTGTAGCTGGTAATCATAATAAGGACATTGTGGCAGCATAGCAGAGAAGGTCACCTGTCAATATTGGAGTTATTTGGATTCATTTGGTACTCAATTCCTACCCATGACACCTTCAATATGTATGATCCTGTGACTCTAAGTTGTTAAGTTGATTTGAATTGGAGAATTTTCTTATTGTTGTTTCTTTACAACAATGGAACACAGGTCTGGTCCAAAAAAGTGGTGTGCAGTAGGAGGAGAGAAATATGAGGTACTGGGGTTTCTTTGATAGAGAGCTGGACTTGGAATTGGGAAGACCTGAATCTAACTTCTGCATCCATTGGCAAACCACTCAGAGGCTTAGGAAATGGAGGCAATTCTTTAAGATTCAAAGGTCCTGAAAGGTATTTTTGGAGCCTTGAGATTACAAATTGATGGCAATAGGGTAACTTACAGAGAAGGAAACAGGCTCAGAATAGTTTAGTGACTTTTCCAAGCTCACTCAGATAGTAAGGTATACTTGTCCTTAAATCCAATGCTATTTAACTATAATGTAATTTAACTATAATGTAATTTAACTATAATGTAATTTACACAGTGGACACATGTGCACTGAGTGTATTGTAGGTAGGTGTGTGTGTGTTTGTGCTATAGTGACAATGTGATGGAGCCTATAGGTTTAATCAGTTTCATTTGCCAGGGATTGCGTGTGTGTGTGTGTGTGTGTGTGTGTGTGTGTGTGTGTGTGTGCGCGTGTGTGTGTGTATGTGTGTACTTATAAGTGTGTTTGGGGCTCGGTATGTGCATGTCAGAACCTACACAATAATGATTCAGAGATCATTAATTGCATTGACTAAATCTTTTGGTTTGGTTGATTCTGTCACAGGAGTATAGAGACTGTTAGATCATGTTTGGTATATTGGCACTTTCCAATGAGACAAAATGACTCCTAGATCATCACTTACTAAAGTATGGTTGCTGTCTTTAAAAATTTGCACCACTCTCATTAAGAAGAAGGGATTTAGCTGGCTTTATGTTGCTTCAGAAGGCATTACTAAGATTGATGGATTGAAATTTCAAGCAGTCAAGTTCTCAGTTCAATATTTGGTAAAAATTGGTCATTAGCGCAATCTATAAAAATGGAAGAATCTTTCTTCTGAGGTTGTAGTTTCAGGTCTCCATAGTTGGCCAAGCACAAGCTGGACTGTTTGTTAGAGAAACAGGTGTAATGTGAGTTCCTTGAAGGCAGGGAGTTCTGTGTTAGTATAGATGCTTGTTGAAACTACAAAAGAGATTCTTATATTGGATGGAAGGTTTGATTAAATAGCCTCTAAGTTCTCTAGGATTCTGAGATTAGTATCACTAGTTCACTGTAAGTATTGGGCAGCTATATTGATATCTCATTCCACTTGCATGCCTTCTAAAGGAAAAAAAATCAATCCCAAAGACCAATTAAGAAGCATTATTAAACATTTATTATATGCTAGATGCAGTTTCTAAGTGCTGTAATTATAAAGAAAAAGGTAAAAATAGTCTTTATCTTCAAGGATCTTATATTGTAAATTAGGGATACAAGCACACACACACACACACACACACACACACACACACACACACACACACACACACACACACACATATATATATATATATATATATATATATATATATATATATATATATATATATATATATATAAAATAAGATAATTTTGAGGGGAAATCTCTAGCAGTTGAAGGCATAAGGAAAGGCCTCCTATATAAGCTTTTATTTGAACTGAGCCTTAATGGAAAGTTAGGATTCTAAGAGTTGGAAATGAGGATGGATTCTATTGTCAGTGCAAGGATTTAGGAGTGAAATTTTGTGGCCTGTGTATGAATAACATCAAGGTCAGTTGGGGTGGAACTCAATGTGCATAGCGGTAAGAATGTACAATAAGCATGGAAATGTAGGTTGGAATCCGATTATGAAAGACTTTAAATACCAAGCAGAGGAGTTTATATTTGATCCTGGGGGGAACAGGGAGCCATTAAAGTTAATTGAGTAAAGTGATGTTCGTAGGTGGCTCTAATGGTAGGAATTTCAAACTCTGGAGCAGGTTAGGGTGGTAGAATGACATATTTTGGCAGCAGTGGTGGTATGTCACTGCCCAAGAAAATTTTACCACTTGTGTGTAGAGCTTATCCCAACAGCAGCAGTCACACTCCTGGAGGAGTTATACCCATGTAGTTTCCTCCAGAGCAAGCCCTCTCCCCAGGGTGTTAAAGGAAATTTAAAGTGACACCGCATTTGGTGCAAATTGTATAACAGGCTAGGGCAGGCTCACTTTATAGAAATTCTAATAGGTGTGAGCACTGGGGATTTTGAGACTTCTTTGCCAACTCTGCAACAGCCATCACAGATAACATTTAAAAAAATCTTTCTTCTGGGGACTCATTAGTGAGGAGAAGCTGTTGTCTCAGCCAACAAAAGTGTCAGTTTATCCAAGAGGCAGGTAATTAGGGTAGATGGACTGCCAGAAAAAGAAACAAGGAGAACTCTGGACTACAAATTGTTACAGGTCCATGTTGACCACTGAGAGATGTGGTGAATTTGAAGGTCAGCTCAATGAATTTTGGTTTATTGGTAATTTCTGTGATGTGGATGTGGTGGCTCTGGTGTATGTGGGGGTGTTCACTTAGTGAAATGCTGGCCTAGTTTCATTATTTGAAATGTTAACAAGATATAATGTGTTTTTAATGATGTCAGGAGGCTATTTTAAATCCAAGAAATGTGAATAAGCTAGAGAACTCTAGGGATTTCAAACTTATTTTTGCAAAGGGAAAAGGAGATTGAATTTTTCTTGGTAATAAGAGCCTGGGATATGTTCTTACAAGCCGATTGCATTTGTTATCAAACCAGGCCAGTTCGAACCAGTCCAACCCAATACTATCATTCTTCTATTTGCTATAGTAGAGTGTAAGTCTGGTGAGGACAGAAGTGTTGCCACTCTCTCTTTGTGCCTCTTAGATATTACTGGGAACAAAGTAGCAACTCAGTAAATGTTTGTTAAATTATTGGATTCATAAAATACCTGAATCATATGAGTTGAATCATATTCCTGATATAGGCTATAGAGAACCTACTTCCCTCTTTACTGGGGCAGCAGAATGTAGCAGCAAGAGCTTTGGTCTTGGAGGCAGGATACTAGTAATTTCTGACTCAAATTTACCATATAACCTTGGACAAATCATTTAACTTGCTTCTATAATCATAAGTTATACATAAGTTGGCCATCAGCATCATTGGAAGAAGTTCCCACACTGAGCAAATCACAGGCTCAGATGAAAAAAACAAAAATCATCCAAACATCCCTCTTTATAACACTCAGGTTTTAAATGTTAGCCTTGTCTGTCAATGACTGTATAAAAATCAGGCTCTTTGGGCACCAGCCATGTCATTTTATCATGATCTAAGATGGAGTCTCCTGTAATGAAAGAAATTTAGTATAATATCATATAGAGATATGGTCAATATAGTATAGAGAAATGGTCAGAGGGCCTGAGGTTGAATTTTAATTCTGATACTTTAGGCTTATGACACCTTGGGCAAATCATATTTGTAAAATGAGAGGACTAGAGGAAGTAAGTTTCAAGGTTCTTACAGTTATATATCATATGATGTTACGATCTGCATTATAATAGCTTTATTAATAAAATCTTAGAAATCTTAGAGATTTAACTAATTAATTTTAACATATTCAAGAAGCTTAGAATTCTGAATAGTTTAGTGTTTTTTCCCTTCCTTCCTTCCTTCCTTCCTTCCTTCCTTCCTTCCTTCCTTCCTTCCTTCCTTCCTTCCTTCCTTCCTTCCTTCCTTCCTTCCTTCCTTCCTTCCTTCCTTCCTTCCTTCCTTCCTTCCTTCCTTCCTTCCTTGCCTTTCTATCTATCTTACCTACTTATCTATGCATACATCTAATCCAACTCTTACCTGAAAAGAAGTCTACTATTACATAAAAAGTGGTCCTTCAGCTCTTTTCTTTTGGCACAAACTTCCAGATTTACTGAATATAATGTATCATCATCATCATCATAGCATTTATGTAATGCTTTAAGTTTTGTAAAGAACTTCACAAATATTACAACATTTGATCCTCACAACAAATCTGGGAGGTAAGTTAAGTGTTACTATTATTTCCATTTTCCATATGAGGAAACTGAAGTAGGCAGAGGTTACCTGACTTATTCAGGATCATACAGCTAGGATGTGTCTAAGACTAAATTTGAACTCAGATCTTCATGTCTCTATGTTCAGCACTCTTGCCATTGTACTACCTAGTCGCCCTATCAATCAATCAATCAATCAACATTTATTTAATGCTTATCATGCACCATAGTCTAGAAATAAAGAGAAAGGCAAAAGTCCTTCCTCAGGGAGCTTACATTCCTTTGGGGAAAACACATGCAAATAATTAGAAATATATAAGATATATACTTGCTAATTAATCTTAGAGGGGAAGGCTCTAGCATTTGTACTCCTACCAAAAGTAATGTTTCATCTGAATCCTGAAGGGAAATCAGGTCTGCTAATATGTGGAAGTGAGAAGAGAGAGAATTCTAGGTATGGAGTTCTCATCTAGGATGCTCTTATCCTAAATTCAGACTGTAACTAGACTGTCACTGCTCATAGGCATTGGCTAATATCTTGGTAAATGATCAGAAATATTATCTGAATCCAATTTTCTCTAAATGAACTTTGGGAGCTTCCTGCCCAAACAACTGCCTGCATCACTGACAGACATACTTGGATTAAATTCTAAAGCACCAAAATAGTCATTCCCTTGTTAATCAGGATGTTAAATGTAAAGGCTAATGATGTGATACGCAACCACACTACAACTGTTTAGCCATATGGTGCATGTTTGTTGTTATTTATAGTTCAAGCACTTATACTTTTACTGATCTGAAGATACCTTTGAAGCAGTATGCCAGAATTTCTTTCTTTCTTTCTTTCTTTTTTTTTTTTTTTTTTTTTTGCAAGTGTGTACTGTCCTACCTCTTTACATTTCATTTACTCAAGTCCAGTGTGTGAATAAGAAGAGCAGAAAAACCAATAACTAAATCAATTCATTTTGGGTAGTTTGAATCAAAATGCAACATGTGTTCTCAGTCCTGTGTCAAGAAAGGAAGCAAGCCATTCCTCACGGGCTGTGCAACTCAATTTAAAAGGCATATACAAAAGAATTGTGATAAAATACTGTGGGACATTTTCTCATATTAATTTCAAGAGAATCAGTTTGAGGTTAGTCACTAGGGCTCTTATGGACTGTCTAGTAATAACTGAGAAGTAGAAGATGGTTTTAGAAGTCATTCTTCCAAACTCTCTCGTGGATAGATGAGAAGAAAAATGATGACCTAAATCAATGAAATAGTAAATAGCTAAACAGCAAAGGGAGAATTTGAATGTAGCACATGATAAACAATGGGACATGGGAAGAGTGCTAGATTTGGAGTCAGAATAAGATTTAGAATCCAGACTCTGCCACTTTCTTTAAAAAATTTGAGCAAGTCAATTATTTTTTTTTCAGATTGTCCATCTTTTGATCAATTGGGGGACTGGTTTGAATAAGTTTATAGTATATGAAAGTAATGGAATATTATTGTTCTATAAAAATGATGAACAAGCTGATTTTAGAAAGACTTGGAAAGATTTACATGAACTGATGTTGAGCAAAAACAAGTAAAACGCAGGAATATATTGTACACAGTAACAAGAAGATTGTGCGATGATCAAAAAATGAAAAAAAAAAATGCTTCTTGTCTAAAACTTTGTATAGAAAAACACAATCTGCAAACCAGAGAGAGAAACTATAGAGACTGAATGTAAATCAGTATAAGCTATGTTCACTTTTTTTTCCTCTTGTGATTTTCCCCTTCTGTTCTGATTTTTCTCTCCCAACATGATTAATAAATAAATGTGTATTAAAATAATGTTATATGTATAATCAGAAAAAATAAAACAATAGGAAAGGAAAAAAAGTAGTATCTTGACTAGATGACATCTAAGCTGCCTTCTAAATCTAAAACCTATGATACTATGACTCCCAATTTCAGAGCTTACATCACTCTATTGTGTAAGAGCCATTGGGCATTGTTTGGATTTTGATTTTATTACCAAACAGTTTTGAATATTGAATGAATTATTTGCAAAGCTTTTGTGTTTGTGGCTGGCACATAGTGGGCACTTAATACTTTTCCCCATCTCCCTATTTTGTATCCTGCTTAAAGAACATTTTTTTTGAAAAATTGAGATAAATTAAAGGAAAATTATTCACATTACAGTGAATTTATTTCTGGATTCCTTTAAATATTCAGCAAGCCTAGTGATATAAATGTTTATTTACAGATCATTAACTTCTTGCCAGAGAGGGTAGGAGGAGAGAAAATTTAGAGCTGTGCTATGTCTACTCATTGCCAATTGAAGATCAATTAGGAGCAAAGATAAAGTAGATATGAGATAAAAAATCTGTCACTGAGAAAAATAGCCCTTTAATGGCAAAAAAAAATATCTTACAATGTTTTTCCTCTGTAAGGTGTTCCTGGGCTTCCAGGCAGATCATCATTAATTGATGTAAAGAAAATAGAGCTCAGTTTTTTTACCATTTCACTTGTAGGTTAATAGAAGGTAGTAATCTTTGAAAAACTAAAATATGGTGATTGTTTTCAGAAGACAGTATGAATTTTCCCCCCCCCATCCCATGTATGACAAAAAAAATCTATAAAGATGATATTTTGAGTGAAAATCTTAAAGCCAAAGATTTAATATAAAAAATGAAGAGTATCATTCAGAATCTAATTATTATAAATTGGAACTAAAACTTTAAATTCCTGAATTATATTTGAATTCCTACTACTTTTCCTATTGCTGAATAATAGATGATAAAGTTTCTTTGAATAGACAATGGAAAATAATCCTCTAGGATTTTTTTGTTTTCAACATTTTTCTGGAAATGACTTTTCTATGAGCATAAATATCAAACTCTTTTTGGACCTTCAAGTGGTTTTAGCAAAATGCTTTATGAAGCTTTGATTGACTGTAGGTGTCTTCCTTAAAAATTATGACAGAGGATGAATTTTTTATATGATAGAGGAAAAAGAGATATGAGCTCACAGAATCATAGAATTTTTGGGAAGTGGGAAGGAACCTTAGTGGTCATTTTGTCTCTACCAAGGATGAAAAGAATTCTCTCTACAACCATTATAAGTTGGTTGCTTGACACTTTCTTGAAAACTGTCAGATCTCTTCCTTCCCATTCTATTTTCACTTTCAGAATTTGCCATTCTGTTTCCCTTCCCTTCTCTTTCCCCGAGTTTCCTTATTTTGTTCAACCTTGAAAGTACAGCAGTACCAATCAGCACAAAAATTTTAACTTGCTCAAAATTTTTCTGACTTAAGCCAGTCCCACCCCCTCCTTAGGCAGATTAATGGCCTTCCATTTTATAGAGGCTCGCCATTTTGGTGCTAGATTTAGTATGAGCATTCAATTTTGACCTTACAGCAACTCAGAACTCTCTAACATAAATGCTCACTCAGTCTCAATTTCTCCCAAAAGGGATTAGAGGCATGGTCACCATGCCTAGACAATTTTTCTTAAGCAATTATTTTTAACAGGTAAGATACTATTTCACAGAGAATACTCTTTTAATGAGTATTTTATTATTTACTCCTAAAAATCTGAAGTAAAAATACCCAGACGACTTGAAGTTTACTTTGAAGTTATTTTTATTTAAAACATTACTTATTCTTTTACAGAAAACTGATTTGATTTTTTTTACTTTTGAATTAAAGGAAAATATATCAAGAGTTTTCAGACTCTGTAATTTAAATACTCATTAGATAATTTGTCTACTTGATACTTTTGGACATTTAGATTCCAAAGAATTGCAAATGGTTTAAAAGGTGTTGCTCTAGGAGTCAATATTTTCTTTAATTAAGTGCTTTTTTGGTTCCATTATGTTTATGATGCCATGAAAAACAGCTAGAGAATTGTTTACTTACTGCAGTTTTTTGAAAAGCCATATGAAGACTTTAAAAGATTTTTTGTAAAGAGAATACTTAGCATTAAGAAAAAACATGGTACAGTGGAGGGAATACTGTCTGGAATCATGAGACTTCTGAACAAAATTCCACCTCTGTTATTACTTGCATGATCCTTAACAAGTCATTTAATTTCTTTGTTTCCTCATTTATCAAATGAGGGACTTGAATGAGATGGGCTTCCAACTCTGCTTCCATTTCCAAATCTGATGTCATGAATGTAGTGGATTCTGACCGGGGAACTAAAAGACTTGCAAATGTTTATGCTGAACCCCTGTTGATGAGTTTTGAAAAATCTTGGATGATGGAAACAAACTGGTACTGGATCTACAGGGGGGCAAAATATTGTCCCAGATTTCTTTTAAGTGAGGAAGATGATAGATTCTTTAATTAGAGTTTTAGTAAGCTGGACCTTTTTAATGAAAAAATATTCTGGAATGAATTATTCTAGCATGAAATTACTTGCAAGTAATTCTAGAATGAATTACTAAAGAGAGGGCTTGTTAGAAACATAGAAAAGAAAGCAGTGATCACAAAGAACTAGGTACCTCAAAAACCAAGTCATGATAGATTAACCTTGTTTCCTTTTCTAATGGTGTTTACCATGTCATGGAAAGATTGTGTCTGGTTTTTCCACAGGCTTTTTGATAAAGTCTTATGCTTTCCCTTATAGTTTCATCAGAGTATATAGAATAGAATAGATAATAGTTTAGTTAGGAACTGACTAGACAATTAGATCTAAAGGAGAGTAATTAAAATATTTGTGTTAGTTTGGAGAGAGGCTTTTTTTTTTTTTTACTTTGCAACTCTCAAAATGCACTTTTTTAATAATTGTGTGAATAGCAAGTTTTTATTTTATTTTATTTTTTTATTAAGCATTTTAAAAAATTAATTTTTTATAATTATAAACATTTTCTTTAGCAGTACATATGCATAGGTAATTTGTTTTACAACATTATCCCTTGTACTCCCCTTCTGTTTCCGAGTTTTTTTCCCCTCCTTTCTTCCACCCCCTCCCCCTGGATGGCGGGGCATTTCCCATACATATTAAAATATCTTATAGTATATCTTAAGTACAATATATATGTACAGAACTGAATTTTGTTGTTGTTGTTGCAAAGGAAGGATTGTATTCACAAGGTAAAAATAATCTGGGAAGAGAAACAAAACAAAAACAAAAACAAAAACAAAAAAACAATGCTCACAGTTTACACTCATTTCCCAGTGTTCCTTTTCTGGATGTAGCTGATTCTGTCCATGATTGATCAATTGGAATTGGATTAGCTCTTCTCTATGTTGAAGCTATCCACTTCCATCAGAATACATCCTCATACAGTAATCATTGTCGAAGTGTATAATGATCCCCTAGTTTCTGCTCGTTTTCACTCAGCATCAGTTTGATGTAAGTCTGGAGAGAGGCTTCTAATAAATTCCCATATGGCCCTTGCCTTCAAAATATTTTTCTATTATTTATTATTATATTATTAACATAAGATACATATTCTATTAAGTGTTGTAAACCAATGAAACAATGATAAAAGAAGAAAATCACAACTTAAAACAATTTTTCAGATAGCATAAAAACTAGGAGAGAAAAATGAATATTCAGTAAAGAAGTTGAATAAGAATAAAATAGAAATTTTCGTAATGATTAAAAAAATCCAACTAAGTACAGATTGAGAAAAATGTGATATAATAACAATTCTGGGAAAAAAAAAAACAAATCTTGGGATTTTAGCTTAATGCAATCACAACATGGATCAGCAGTGTTTTCATGAAAATTAATAAAGCAAATGCAAATTTATAAAAACAATAAAAGAGATAGTATCCAAATGGAAGAAGAATACAATCATGCTCTATTTTAACTTGGATCAGAAACTCATCCCAAAATCTCTGTTCAGTACTAAATGCCATATTTTTAAAAGATTGACCTTAACAAGCAAAAATTGGTTTACTGAGGAGCATGATCAGGGACCATGAAAGAACCAAAAAAAAAAAATCCCCCAAAATCCATGGATCAGTTTTAAGGAACTGGGTTTTGCTCAGCCTTAAACAGAGGTCCTTGTTTTAATGATTTGTAGACATTTTTGGCTCACAATAATGATCCAGTGCATTTTGTACTCAAAAATTATTTTCATGGTGCCTCAAGTGATGAGTAATTGAAGGGTATTATGAGTAATACATTAAATTACTCTGAATGGTCACAATACATTTATATTGTTGTTTGGCATTATTATTAGATGGGGTGTGTGTAGAACAAAAAAATTGAGAACAAATTAGTATAGAGAAAAGAAGACTTGAAGGGAAGCACTATGGTAATTTTTGAGTATTTGGGTGCCATCATGTGAAGGGTAAATTTCTTAATATAGTAACCTGATATGTAGTAGGTATTTTAGTAAATATTTTGTTTTTGGCAAAATGAATTCCATTTGTTGTTTTTATTTTTATCCCAGTAAGTGGAAGTGGAAATACTGAATAGAAGTTGGCAAAGACAAATTTTGACTCTTAAATTCAATTCAGTTCAACTTTAATTCCTAACATAGCAATACAATCTGTTTTACACAGACCAGATTTAGTCTTGGAATTCTTCATTTTTTCCAGTTTCCCCAAATCACCAATTCTTTTTGCCTTCACATAGAATTCCTTCTGGAAAATCTCAGAATATAGTTTCAAATACAGTTTGTGCCTGAGATTCCCATATATGGGTAAAAAGTTCCCTAAATTCAAAATAAGCACTTATAATAACACTGACTATTGTCAATAGAAACGGCCAGAAAAAATGTAAAAGTTGTTTAATAGACTTACAGCTACTTATAAGCATTCAACATGAAACACCTTTTCTCTCTAATGAAATTTATCTTTCCCTCAGGCATTATATAATTCTCTAGACTCCTAGAATTCCAGTGGTTTGTTCTAATTGCCAGAGAGGGAAGCAGTTCTCCTCCACCAATATGATGAGTCCTTCTCTTCCTCAGACACCCAAATAGGCTTGCTATAATAGTATCTAAAACTCATTAATTGTGGAAAGTAATGTCAAGTTCTTTGGGCCTCCATGATGTGATTTTATTCTCTTGCTTATTATGTGAAAAAACACTGTGCTTTCTGCTGTAGTCCTAAAGACAAAAATGGAAGAGCCTTTTGGAAACTTTCATTCTATTGGGGAGCATAACATGTAATAGCAACAACAACAACAACAATAACAACCAGCATTTATATAGCACTTTTATCTTTCTAAGTAATTTTTACACTTATCTTATTTTTACTTCACGATAACCCTGGGAATTAGATAATATTATTAGTTCCAGATTACAGATGGAGAAACTGAGACTGAGGGATCCTAAATGATTTGCCCAGGATCACACAATTTCTAAATGTTTGAGGCTGAATTTGAACTCATCGTTCTGAGTCCCAAGCTCAATAATATTCACTAAGTCACCTTGTTGTCTATACACAAATATATACAAAAATACACAAAATTTGTATAGTATCTTAAACATCAGGCTTAGGCAGCTTTATTTTATCTAATAAGTAAGTGGGAGGCAATTATACATAACTAAATTATATATTACATATGATAAAATAATGCTATTTATTTATATTTAACATATAATAAAGTATTTAAAATAATAAATTATGTAAATTAAATTGTGCCTTTAGTGATACAGCTATTTTGTATCATGATTAAATGAGTGGAGACCTGGAGTCAGGAAGACTCATCTTCATGAGCTCAAATCTGACCTCGAATACTTTCTAGTTTACTAGTGTTACCTTGGGCAAGTTATTTAACCATGTTTTTCTAAAATTTCCTAATCTATAAAATGAGTTGGAGAAGAAAATGGCAAGCCCTTACAGTATCTTTGTCAAGAAAACCCCAAATAGGGCAGCACTGGATAGAGCACCAGCCCTGAAGTCAGGAGGACCTGAGTTCAAATTTGGTCTCAGACACTTAACACTTCCTGGCTGTGTGACCCTGGACAAGTCACTTAACCCCAATTGCCTCAGCAAAAAAAAAAAAGAAAAAGAAAACCCCAAATGGTATCACAAAGAGTCAGACATGATTGAAAAGTGGCTAAAATGTAATAAAGTCTTTAATGCTATTGACAAGCACAGGAAATCTATAGTGATCATGGTCTGTTGTAAACACATTATTTGAGTCTGAGAACAATGCTGTTTACTAGGTGTTAGGGAGGGAGGGTTATTTCCATTTTACATATGGGCAAACTGAAAACTAAATGGTTAAATGATTTGCCCAAATTATATCTAACAATCTAGCAATTATGGAGAGGGAGAAAACTTATATTTCTAACTTTAAGTCCAACACTCTAGACTATCTGCCAGATTTCTACTAGTATGATAGCAACTGTGGCATGGAGCAGAGGGGGTGGATACAAGAGATCTTATAGGGTTAGAATCAATTAGTCTAAGCTAGTGAGAGTCTATGTGAGGCGAAAGGAGAGAGTGAAGGAAAGGAAGACTCAAATCACAAATTTGGCTGACTGGGAGGATGGATTGTAGCTGTCCTTAAGAAGATTATGTTCTTTCATAGAAAAATAAAACAAAATAAACCAGAACATATTGCAAGTATACTTGGATGGGTCTGGGAACTAATTAATTTGAAAATTTGAGGCAATTCAAACATGCCTGATGTAGTCTTCTTGTCTATTTTCACCATAAGGGGTAACTCAACATGTTGTGATGATTACCTTTCTCTATCTCTCTGTCTGTGTCTGTGTCTGTCTGTCTGTCTGTCTCTTTCTCTCTCTTTTTCTGTCCATCTAAAATCAGGAAATGCAACATCGAAAATATAGAAGAAAAATTATCCTTAACTATAAAATGTACTTGAAAAAATTACTGAGACAAGCATATTTAAACCATACCTGCATGATGTAGAAAAAAAGTGACTTGCAGTTGCAAGATTATTAGTCTGTATTTTTCTTAACAAGTAATTTTTATTGATATCTTTTGGTTTTATCTCACTTTCATTTCCCAATGTTTCCAACTTCCCTTCCTTTCCTGTACATTTTTCTGTGTTTCTTTGGCTTTTTAAATAGTATTTCCCCCCAATACAAGCATAGTTTTTCAACATTCACTTCTGCAAAACCTTGTGTTCCAAATTTTTCTCCCTCCTCCCCACTCAAGACAATAAGCAATCTGATATATCTTAAACATGTGAAATTCTTTTAAACATAGTTACATATTCAACATGCTTTGCAAGAAAAATCAGATCAAAAAGAAAAAAAAGACAAGAAAGGGAAAAAAAGCAAATAAACAACAAACAACAACAACAAAAAGGTGAAAATTCTATGCTTGATCTATATTCAGTCACCATAGTTCTCTCTCTGGATGTGGATGTCATTTTCCATCCTAATTCCATTGGAATTACCTTTAATCATCACATTGTTGAAAAAAGCCAAATCTATTATAGTTGATCATCACATAAACTTATTGTTACTCTGTTCAATGTTCTTTTGATTCTTCATTCAGCATTAATTTACATAAATCTTTCCAGGTTTTTCTGATGTCAGCCTGACATCAACAATAATATTCTACTACATTCATATATGATAACTTATTCAGTCATTCTCTAACTGATGGGCATCCACTCAATTTCCAGTTCCCTGCCATTCCAAAAAGATCTACTATAAACATTTTTGTACATGTGGATCCTTTCCCCTCTTTTACAATTGCTTTGAGACCCTGCTGGATAAAAGGGTATTCACAGCTTTATAGTCCTTTGAGTATAGTTACAAATTGCTTTCCAGAATGGTTGATCATGAGAATAATTTCTTATAATAAACAATGAAATAGTTCAACATAACTAGTTGACATTCCAAAAGAGTATAACATTATTTTTAATAGACCTTGCCCATGGGCTGCCATCTGTTATGAAACATGGTTGTAATGCCTTTTCACAGCTCTTCTTTGGGTTTAGTCTTGGCCAATATGCTTTCTTAGCATTTTTATTATGATTGTTCCTGTTGTTGTTATTTCTGACTATATTGCTGTAGCCATTGTTTAAATTGTTTCATTAATTCTTACTGAACTTTGCATCTATTTTTGCTACATGATTCCCTGTATTCATTAAATTTGTAATTTCTTATAGTAAAATAATATTTTGTTAATTCAAATGTCATGATTTCCTTAATCATTCCCCAATAAACAGGCATGCATTCTTTATCCAGTTCTTTTTTTTTTACTACAAATATATTGCTATAAATATTTTGGTTTATATGAATCTTTCTTTTTGTCATTGATTTTGTATTCATCAAGTCAATTCAGAAAGTGATTATCTTCACTATGTTGAAGACACCATGGATAAGTGCTGAGGCAGCAAAGAAAAGGAAAGCACAGATCTAGCTTGTATATGAAGATTCTACAGAGAGAAACCACACAAAGCAAATCTAGATATAGGCAAGATAAATTGGAAATAATCTCAGTGGGAATATATGAGTAATATGGGGCAGAAGGATGAAAAAGACTTCCCACAGGAGCTGAGTTTTAAAGGAAGAACAGTAGTTTACTTTGCCTGCAGACTTTAATGGGGACAAAATATTTGACATGGTCCAATATGTGATTAAGTAAGGCAGAAAAATTATAGTGCATTTGTCCCATCTACTAGGAGAATATCTGATCCAAAATGTCTCTTCCTTTGGTGTTATTTACTGGATCTATACAGGCACATATTTCCTTTCTTGCCTTGACTAGGATATAAAATGAAATACAATTTATTTAGGAAGCAGAAGTTTTTCTCTGAATTCAGGTGACCTTGGTGCTCTGATCTACTCTCTTATGAATTTAATAGCATAGAGGTTGTTTTCAAGGTAAGTGAGATAATGAAGGCTAGAAGGGCTGGGACTGTGGTGAATTTACACTTACTGTATTTTCCCTTCATCACAGAATTAGGCACTAAGTAACATTTGAAGTATGTTTTAAGAGGTTTTTACAAAGAGATAGGGCAGGTAAAAGGGCTGCTGGAAGGCTGAAGCTATTGCTAACAGGACATTGATTAAGAAATCAATAAGCATTTATAAAATACTTATATAGGTTGGCCACTAGCCCTTTTCCCATTCTGAGGATGCCTGGTTTCAATATATAAAAGTAGGGAAAGTACAGGCAGGTCTGCAGCCAGAAGGTCTGGCTTCCTTAAAATGTCCCCTATGGCATGTCTACAAAACTGCTTGTGTTAATACGAGGGAAAAAGAATCATAAAATCTCTTTTTGGTAGAAAAACTATGACTCTGTGGAGTTTGATGACCTGGGTATTTGTGTGTGTGTGTGTGTGTGTGTGTGTGTGTGTGTGTGTGTGTGTGTGTGTGTGTGTGTGTGTTTCTATTTTTTGTTCTGAGTTACTATGTCTCTGGGCACATCTTGCATGTTAAATCTGTGCTCCTCACTAATTAAAGCTGTAGACACAGAATTCATGAAAGGTCTGGGGCAACAATACTTTGTCACAAAGAGCAGCAGTTTTATCCTTGGCAATCACTTCTCAGATCTTTCCTCTTCTCTCGGGTGTTGGGATACTAAAAGTCAACAGGCATGAAATCTTAGAGATCTCACACATGGAAAGATGCGGTGATGATCTACATTGGAAATGGAATTCTTATGGCAATGCAATCATAGAAGCAAAATCCTATTAAGAAAATATAATTGATGACAACTTAAATCTGTGCTGATTTATTCTCTTTTTAAAAGAAAACATCAGGATCAAAAGACCATAGAGTTAGAGTTGAAAGAGACCTTAGGGTTCGTCAAGCCTCATTCTTGCATTTTGCAGGTGATGAAATAGTCATAGATGATTTAAGTGCAGGGGCACTAAATAATATAAAGATAAATCACTTGTCCTAGAGTTAGGGGGAACTGAGTTCAAATTTAAACTATTATCTATGTGACCCTAGGTAGGTCATTTAATCTCTCTCTGCCTCAACTTTGTTATCTGTAAAATGGAAATAATAATGGCACCTGCCTTCCAGAGTTCTAATGAAGATAAAATGAGTTAATAATTGTAAAAGGCTTAGTATGGTGCTTGGCACATAGTAAGAACTATGTAAAGGTTAGCTATATCGTCATTATTGTTATTGTTAGCTATTATTTAGGTGACTTGTTTAGGGTCACATAAATAATAGGGATCTTAGGTGGCTTTGAATACTAGTCTTCTAGACTCCAAGTCCAATGCCATATTTCTAATTAATGTAATGGATAACAAAAGATGTTCATTTCAGTTTCAATCCAGCACTGCTTTTTAGCAGATGAAGAATCATTTGAGGAATATGGACAAGTTTCATGCAATGATCTTTTTTCATTTGTTGAATTTCTCCATTTTCCCCTAAAGTTTATTTTGAGAATGGCAGGATATAACAGCAACATAAATTTTTAGTGACCTTTATTATAGAAAGTGTAAATTTGAGTGCTTTTTGAGCCTAGTTTTTGCCAGATTATTGTTTCAGACAGAACACAAGTGTTATCAAGTTAAACAAACAAATATTTATTGAGTGCCTACTACATATGCAAGATGCTATGGTAGAGAGGGCATTTAAAGGTAGATTTGCTAAAGCTTATTCTGTGTTCTGCAGGCTCTTACTCTGTAATGGAGGAGGAATCTGGTAAAAATCAGATACTATAACATAAATAAAATGAATACTCATAATAATAACAGAAATATATGTAAGTATAAAAACAGACATATGTATATGTGTATATACACATATATAATGATAAATTATTAATTTTTAAGTTATTTATAGAACCATGAAATGGGGCAGACATGCCTAGTTCTTTAGGTATTCTCAGGGGGAAAAACCAAAACAAAACATGATAGCAGTAGGGACTTATTCCTCATTCACATTTAATAAGACACATGGTGGGGGACACTGAGACAGATAGTATGGGGATGAAGATGGGGAGGGAAAGGCAAAGAGGGGAAAAAAAGTATTGTAACTCCTATAACTGTTGATTAGAGTTGGTAACAGTCAACAACATGGATCTAGATGAAAATAAAGGATTGCTTGGGTGTTAGGAATTTGGGGTCTCATTTTATAGAGTTGCGGTGGTGGACAGACTAACTCTTATCTGTATCACTTTGCATTCATTAATATTTCACATCCTCTCAAAGTTGTCAGAAGAACTTTAAAGTAAATGTATCCATGTGGTCTCAAAAATATTGGCAATGTTTGATTTTCTGCTGGATTTATTCTGAATGTCTGCAGGTAATCTAAGATTAAAACATAAAGGACCAAAAGCACTAACCTCAAGGCCTAGATATTCCTCAATTTAGCATATATTCTGAGGATGTGATTCTTGGTTCATATATGATGCAAAGTGCAAATTATGCTCCTATGTTCTTTAGGATAGTCTATGTGAATTCAGGGCTCTCCATTGCAATCTTACTGCTAGTATATTTTATACTGGCAACTAATAAACTTAGTATACTAACTAGGAGGATAGTGGTCAGAGGGACCAGAACAAGATACAATGTTAACATGATTGTTTTAACTTTTGTAAATGGCTTAATATGCATTATGTCATTTGAGCCACACAGCAATTCTAACAAATTTGTATTATATACACATTATTTCTATTTTACAGATGAGAAAATTGAGAATGTAAAATAACAGAAATATGATTTCATCAGTGTGACCAATCAGTCCATAAATGAAGAAAAGTCACTAAGTGATGGAGAAAGGGGGATAACCTGGAAATAGCAGGTGGGAAACAATAAATATTTCAACTTCCTTGACTAATTTAGACCTCTAAAGAACATGAATGAAGGTACAATCAGTAATAGAAAGGGTGACTAGGAAGGTTGGGTCATCAGTAGGGATGGGATAAAGAAGCCAGATTTCAGTAATGGATAGTAGATGGAAGAAGTGGGAGAGAAAATAATTTAAGATGAAGGGAAGCTTGTTGCTTCTGGGATGGGCATTCACAGGGTTAAAGGTTGGGTGGAGCTAGGTTGCAATTTAGAAATGGGAAAGTTGAAGGAATAGGAAGAGTATCAGATCAAGAACTGACCAAGAATAAACTAATCAATCAATTAACAAGTATTTATTAATTTTCCATTATGTATTTGACACTGCATGATATTCTAGAGATATGCAGGATATACGTGGTTGTCATTAAAGGATATGGAAATCCAAAGATACAGAAATAGACAGATATAAACAGAGAACTACAGACAAGTTATAAAATGCCAATTATTATTGACTATATGAAAAAAAAAACTTTAAATCACTAATTATCAAATGCAAGTTAATACAACTCTGATGTTTCACCTTGCATAAATCAACTTGGAAAAGATAATAGAATAATTAGTGTTAGAAGGGATAATGCAAGGTATGAATTGATCCAATCATATTAGAAAACTATTTTGATTTATGCTAAAAATTACTAAATTATTAGTCTTTAGCCAAATGGCTCCACTACTAGGTATATGTCTTAAAGTTGTAAAAAACAGAAGATCCTCATATTTGTCAAAATATTCACAAAAGTACCTTTTGTCTTACTAAAAATAATTAGAAGAATATGGATAATCATCAATAAGAGAAAGATGGAAAAATTATGGAATGTGCATGTAATGCAATACTATCATCAAATAGGATATGATGAATTAGGAAGAGTTGAGAGAAAGTTGGCTAAACTCATATAAACTGAAATGGAGTGAAGTTAGGAGAATCAGGAGAGCAATACAAAAGGACTTTAATAATCTAAATGAAAACAAAAAAGCAGCTAATTCAGATTAATTTAAACGATCCATCTTAGTTCTAGAAAAGAGAAGATATTCTCAGATAATTCTCTTCTGTGGAGAGCTGAAGATAAGGAGGATGAAATTTTGCATTTGTTCCTATAAAACTTGTTTTTTTCATTTTATTTTGCTTAGTCTTTTTTGTTTGCTTCTTACAATGGATATTTTGATGGCTGTGAGGTATATTAAGATACTTAAGGTATGGAAAATAAAAGGCACCAATAAATCTTTTAACAAAGGAATCTTTCTCAAATCTGGCAGACGGTTGGCATTTATTAGCTTTATGACCTTAGCAAAGTCACTTAATTCTGGTTATCCTCCATGACTTGAGTTATAGCATTTCTATTCTTAAACTCATCTTATGGAAGTCATTTTGTAGGAACTCAGAGGATATGTAATCTTTCTTGTCCCTAAGATTTGAAAGCTTATTTTGACTCAGCCTGCTATTTCAGGGCAAATCCAATATGTACTAAACATCACATTTTTATTTCTTTACAAGAATTTCATTTCAAAAGTATTTGCAGACACGATGACATTCTCTTTTTGACATATTAATGTCAGTGGTATGTTAATTTTGATGTTTTCATTCTTTTGAGTCATTTAATTACTCCCCCTAATTTAATTAAATATGTACTGTCATAAGATTAATTATATAACATCACTGAATGATCCAATCTATTGAAATTGCTTTAAAATGAGTTCTTATTTTTTGCTTCATTTTCCTTGGGAAAAAAAAGTATATTGGGAAAAAGAAACATGAATAGTTCAGCACATAGAAATACCATATTTTCTTCATCTAAGCATTGTTTCAATTAACTCATGATAATTAGGTTGAGAAAAGAAAAAAAAATCAAAGAAACTATTGAGGAAACTATAATTTGCTTTCATTGAGTTATCCTGGGGTCAATAACTGATGACTTAATAGAATAATTAAAACTATATGGGTGACTGGAGTCTTGGTTACTCTCCCAGGGAATATTGAACTGATTTTGAAGTAGGCTGCTATAACCTATACCTATGAATCTTTCAGTAGCATGATTGACTGTATTGGCCTAATATGTAGATTATTATCCCAGACCTTTGTTTTATCCATAGTTTCCCTCTAAAGCATCCCATAGAAGGACAGGCTTATAGGGGAGCATAGAGATTTTTAAAAAAATGCTTCTAAGAAGCTTCATTGCAAGAAATAGAAAACACTGTATTTGCTTTTTACTTTCAAACTCCATTTATTCTTCACTATCTAGGACCATTTGTACCTTTCTTCTCTAAGATGCATTATGGAATTATCTCATTTAGTCCCATCCTATACTGCACTCCTAGGTATCTCTTTCAAGAATCTCCTCTTCATAAAATCTAACATAAGTTATCTTTTTAACATGTATATGTCTTAAAACTTCAGGTTATTATAAATCATTTTCTATTCATCTGCCTTCTGTATTCTAATTTCTTTTTAACTCTTAGCATTAGTAGCAATTCTTTAGTGTGGTCTTTTTCTCCTTTCTTTCCTCTGTCTTTTCTAGTTTACTTTAATTCTAGATAGTTTATGGTCATTCCTTAGAATATTGTTACATTTCTTTTATTTCCAAGGAGATAACAGGATGGCTCTTCTAGCTTGCTTTTGTATTTATCTAACTAGAAGCAAGTCATTTATCTTGCCAGAGCCTTGGTTTCCGCATCTGACTAAACAGTTGTTTTACAGAACATATGCAGAACTATTTTCCAGGATTCCTGCTGGCCATGTTTGTCTCAGTGTTTGGGTGCTTTGGAGGTGATGAAACATCTGTCTTCTTACCATAAATCTGTGCCATAGGGCACTTTGGAGATATCAAAATCATTATCTTATTGGCCACTGAGCAGGAAGAAATGATGATTTAATGGATCTTTAAGTAGGGAGTGATTCTTTCCTTGACCCCTCTTCCTTTTACCCTCCATTTGGCATCATGTTGCTTTGAGACTTCCCCTAGGAGGTGATGGACAGAGTTGTACAGCTTGTCCTATTCCTCACCCTAGCTGCCATATGGACATGAGTATATGGCTGCAAAAGCCTATATCTGCCTTGTCAAGCATAATCTTGAATTTTGTGATGCCTTTTCTGGAAGCTTCAATCCTAAGATTCACATATTCAGGCTTGGCTGTCTCCTTGTGGATTTAATATTGGCACTCCTTGAATTCTTTGGTTTGAACTGACTGGTGGAAAGTTAAGCCAATAAAACAAGTATTAAGTGACTATTATATGCCAGGTACAATGGTAAGTACTGGAAACACAAAAAGAAGGCAAAAAAAGCAGTCTCTGCTCTGATAGTTTACAGCATAATGAGGAAGACAACATGCAAAAAATTATGTATAAACAAGATGTATTCAGAATAAATTATAAAAAATCTCAAAAGGAAGGAGTGAAAAATAGAGGAGAATTTGAAAAGGCTTCTTATGGAAGGTGGGATTTTATGTTTGATTTTAAGGAAGAAATGAGGAAGACAGAAAGTGGGAGAGAATTCTAGGCATGGAGGATAGTCAGTGAAAATGCCTAGAGTCAAATGATTAAGTGTCTTGTGTACAGAAGGCAAATGTCAGAGGATCATAAAGTACACAGAGGGGAATATAGTATGAGAAGTTTGGAAAAATAGGAAGGGAATGGATTATGAAGGGTTTTATAAACCAAGTAGGAAATATTATATTTGGCAAACGGAAGATTCCTTGGAAAACTGCTCCTAGTGTCTTTGAAAGAGATAACCATCAACAAATGCATGAGCTCAAGATCATGGCTATTGTACCCTGTAGAGATTTCTATTAAAAGGCAGGTATTCTCTTTTTTTTTCTTTTTTAAAATTAATTTTATAATTATAATTTTTTTAAACAGTGCATATAAGTAATTTTTTTTATAACATTATCCCTTGTATTCATTTTTCCAAATTTTCCCCTCCCTCCCTCTACACCCTCCCCTAGATGACAGGCAATGCCATACATATTAAATGTGTTACAGTATAACCTAGATACAATATATGTGTGTAAATCCAATTTTCTTGTTGCACGTTAAGAATTGGATTCCGAAAGTATAAGTAATCTGGGTAGAAAGACAGTAGTGCTAACAGTTTACATTCAATTCCCAGTGTTCCTTCTTTGGGTGTAGTTGTTTCTGTCCATCATTGATCAACTGGAAGTGAGTTGGATCTTCTTTATGTTGAAGATATCCACTTCCATCAGAATATATCTTCATACAGTATTGTTGTTGAAGTGTATGGTGATCTTCTGGTTCTGCTCATTTCACAAGGCAGGTATTCTCAAAGAAAAACTAATACAATGAACTTAAAGCTTTAGAATCACTCAATTCATTTATTCTCTTCCTAATGTGACAGTGGGAATGAGATTTAGCATGTGTGAATTTTGATAGGAGGAGAGGGGGGAGAGAAAGGTCAGAATGAGGAGTACTCCCTAAGCCAGAAAGGAAGGTAAGGGTCAGCATGGGGGTCTTGGATAGCCCATAAAAGAATCCATATCTATTTTTGAAGAGGCAAAGAAGGAGAGGTTGTAGCTGACAAGATAAACTTTGTTTACTTGGCAATTTTGTCTAAAGCTTCCTTTGGCTGTTTAGAGCTTGATTAACTGGAAATTAACCTTCCCAGCTTGGTCTTGAAGTCAGCTCATGAACTGTGATACATATGCAGCTTGAGTTCTAGCTCTGGGCCTGTTTGAGTCTGAAATTTTCCCTTTCCTTTCTCTCACTGAAATTCTCTTAATAAAACTGAGACCTTGATGATATAACATAATTAGGGATGTTCAAAGAGACAATAGTTTCATTACTCTTCAGGGATTTAGGTCTGCTTTGAATGACTCTTGCAGAGTCTTATATATCCAGAAATCTTGGTGTATTTTTTTCCCCCAGAATGAGACAATATTAATATCTGTCCATCCTTAAGTCCTACTTCCTACTCCTGGTTTAATCAGGTCTTACAATCTACTATATAGGAATCCCAATTGACTGGAGGTTTTCTATCTTCTACATTTTTAGTTTTATTGGCTGGGATGCATGTGTTTGCATGGGATGCAGTTTTAACTCAAGGAGGTCCAATTCTGTTCATAGCAGAAAGTTAGTACCTCAATCATATCATATGACTTCACCAAATCTATTATTTTGGCTGAAGATTAATAGATGAAGGATGTCCCTGGTTGTAGCTACAAAGGAATGAGGTATTCGTTGAAAATTTCATAATAGTCATGAAATGAATGCCCAAGTAAATAAGCCCCTAACATCTGAGTTAATTCAATTTCCATAATATCTGTTTTATCCTTTCTCTTGGTCTCCACTTGCATGGCCACTGTCCTAGTTCAGGCTTTCATGGGACATCACCTAGATTATTTTTATAACTACTTAATTGTTCTCCATGCTTCTGTCTTTCCCTCTCCAGTTTATCCACTGCACAATTTAACCTTTCTTTGGCTCAAGTCTGATTATGCCCTTCTGCTTCTTGATAATATTAATTCAGGGGCTCCCTTTCTACCACCAAACAGATAATTTTTTTAAAATGGGCATCTACTATTCACTGAAGTAACTACTTTCCCTTCCTGAAATACAGCTCTCTGAAAGCATGTTTGAGTAGGCTATAAGTGCTGGGTGATTTAATTCACTTAGGAGCAGTAAATGTGAAGAAAAAAGGGAATTAGGCAGCAATATGTATGGAAGGCAAACTAGATTTTTCTCAAATTATAAGGAATAAATCTAGTATGACTCATTTGAATTTTTTTTACATTGAATTCCATCAAATGTATAATAATTAGAGCATTTACAATAATATCTTCTCACTTCTCCTTCCTGTTAAATTGTCAAAATTGCTATGATTCATTTTCTCAAGTAGCATTTCCTCTGTTGGTTACTGGGCAAGGACCTCCCATTTACCAACAACTAAGCTGTTTATATAAATGGTTTTAAAACCATGTAATTCTTAGGACCATATTCCTTGTTTCCTCAACTGTCTATCACTGTCATTGTTGAGACAGAAAGGGATAGCCAGGATTGAGGGCCATTTTATATTTTTTTCCATAGATTACCATGGCCGAAGAATTTACTACCAAATAGTTAACTAGTGATGAGTTGTTTTTTCTTTATTGAGGTCTGCTGGTGCCTGGAAACATAATCTTGTTACCAAGATTGGATTTAATGCTCTCTGTCTGTCTGTCTGTCTGTTGTTGTCATTCTGTCTCTCTCTTTCTGTCTGTCTGTCTGTCTGACTGTGTGTGTGTGTGTGTGTGTGTGTGTGTGTTTGTGTCTCTCTCTCTCTCTGTATGTATGTATATATGGCTTCTGGTTCACTTTTGTGCTAATAGTGAAGTTGTGATTTTTAAAGAACTGTTAGTTTAGTTAATTCTAGTGATGAAAAAATTTTGATTTTGAATATTATTAATTTGGTTGTTTAACTTGCCTTTGCCTTTAGCTTTAAGAATGTGGGAGGACAGGAGAAATACATTTCATGGAAGATTCCAGAAATTTGCTTTCCAGCCTCATCCTGCAATAATTCTGGCATTAAATGGAAAAGACAAATGCAAGACTCTTCCAAGATAAGTGCTTGTATCTCCTTCCAGCACCCTGCTGAGTTTCTGTGCTGCTGAGCACTTGGAAGGAAGCTTATATAACTTCACTCCCTGAGCTGTGATTTTAATCCTTCATGTAGGGAGTGAAGGAAGAAAAGGCATCTACAAAATTCCTGACTTTTCATTTCAAATCTACATCAGAGAATTAGTTCTAAGAGATGAATTCGACACTCCCACTTCTGGGTCAGCACATCTTAGGTTGCCAAACTTTCTTTTACTTGGAAAACTTAACTGGATTTAGCTCATGTCAAATTAGATGGCTTCCTCTGCTATGACTTCGCAAATAAGGACCTTAGAAGGGTAAGACATCAAAACCCCTCCTACCCTCTTGTTGGCTTGGGGTAAAAGAACCTGTTCTTATGCCTCAATGGTGGTGTTCATGAGCTTCACACTTTTCTCCTGATGAAAATTTAAGCAGCCTAAATCTTTTTCTACAAATTACCAGGTCATTTAAAAATAAATTGGGCTCATTTTAATCTAATTCCTAATGCACGACTGCCTGGGGAGTTATTTTCAGCTTCGTTTGTGACCGTTTGCAATTATCATGCTCCTTTTAAAGAAAAGAAAGTAACAGGGCTATATTTTATGTGAATTACCAATGATCTTTGAGAACAACTCATATTTAAGCCAAGTAATGGGAAGAATGAAAGGCAGAATGGATAATGAAGCAGATTTGAAAAAAAGCCCAATGAAAATAGAAAGAAATATTGATTGGGTGAAGTGAAAAAGTTAATACTATTCATTTCGTGGTTTGCAGAAGGATCAGGATCACAGATTAAAATGGATCTATTTGAAATAATTATCCAGAAAATGTAAATGTTTGGGAATGAGTCAAAAGATCTCTGAAGTCCCTTTCATCTCTAAAATTCAAGGACTGGTGAAAAATTTCTTTTTGAATATGTCTGATTTCAAAAGTGCAAGAATTCTGTCCTCCATTTCTATAAAGAAACTCTGTAATGCTACCTTTGATTAAACCAGAGGGAAATGCTTTGACTTACAATTGTCAAATTACAGATTCAGAATTGATGCCTTATAAGTTTAAGCATTGAATATTATAAGAATGGGAATTATGGAAATCTATTCCATCAGGTCAAATAGAAACATCCATGATGAATATGCTGTATTGTTATTGTTAGGTTAACAAGTTCAGAAAGCTGAGCTTTGTCCTACATTTGTCATGATGATATTGAGTAATTTTTTCTTTTTCATCAACAAATTACACTGTACTATTTTCCCATTCTGGAATTGTAATGGTAACTTCTAATTTCCCCTTAAATCAAGAGAGAACAGAAGGAGAGACATGTTTAAAATAATATTGACATATGAGCTAACTTTCTGCAAACATAGAAAAGGGTAATTATCAAACATATGTCTGACTCAAAATTAGTTTATAAAATTATAGAATGTACTTAAGATGGAAAAATTATCTATTTCTTGTCACATATCTAGATGTCTAAATTTTAACAAATGTATCTGATAATAAAGCATGGCTAATTGTTGATGCATTTTTTTGAAAATTCTCTTTATTAATTCTCTTTGTTAGCTTCTCAGTGTTTGTTTGAACTGTTAAAAAGAAATTAAGCATGGGGAGGTAAAGAAATTTATTCCAGATTACCCAGAAACAGTGGTAGAACTTAATGCCGCTGATATTTAACCTATTTTTATTTAAACTAAACTAGACTTAGACAAGTGTTGGTTGTGTTTTGAAGCCTTGTGATCAAAAGCATATACATTTTCTTTTATCTTTTAGTATTTATCATTCCTTTACAATTTAATTCATTCTAGGCAAAATAGATTTGTGAAGTGCTGTTTATAGTTGGGAAGCCAAAAGTGGCAAACCAATGACTCATTCACAGTTGGACAAGGTCTACAATTGACCTCTTCTCTTCACTCCATCCCTCAAATCATTCCTTGCCAAATTGTGTTGATTCTGCCTTCAATCTCTCACATTTGTCCTTTTCTTTTTACTCTAACATCTTGCACTATGATTTCCCTTCCTCTACAGCACAACGAGCTAAGAACTATTGGGCCTTGCCATATGCCCTACTGTTGCCTTGCCTTCTCAAGTATACAGGATGTTTTCATTAGCCTTATACTTGAGCTCTCCTATAGTTGTTTTCTTATTTAAAATGTAAGCTCTTAGAGATCAGCAATTGTCTGGTTTCCTATGTATATTTCAAGACCTTGGTATAATGCTATACAAACAGTAAGTACTTAAAAACTGCTTTTCTATTCCATTCAATTCTCAAAATGAACATCCTAGTTCAGCCTTCATCCCCCTCATCTGGATTATTACATTGGCCACTTAATAGGTGTTCCTGTTTTCATTCCTTCCCTTCGCATATCTATCTTTTCTTCTTCATCTATCTTTTACATTACTGCAAACTCATGTTCCTGCAGCAGAGGTTGGATGATTTCCCTGATCATAAAACTTCAGTGGCTTTCCATTGCCTCTGACAAATACAAAATGGCAACTCCATTGCCATTCAAAGCTCTTCAAAATATGGCTATAATCTCCCATTGAGTCACGTTATATATATTATGTATATCCTCCATACATATTCTATGTGATCCAGCCAAACTGGCCTTCTTGCTATTCCTTATTCATAATAATCTCACATATATCCATACCCTTGCAAAGCTATTTCTTGTTCCTAGAAGATCCTCCTTCAAAACTCAATTTGTTGGAATCTCTTAAGTTTCACTTTAGGTACAACCTCTAATCTGAGGTCTTCCCTGATCCCTTCAGAGAATTCAGCTGGATCTTTCACTCTCTTTCTACACCCTTTCCCTCATTAAGGCACAGGATATTCCTAAAGTCTTAATGCACTAAGATGTTTGTATTTATCTATTCATCCTTATGGATGAAAAAGTACTGCTTGGTGTATAGATCATCTGCTTTCTGGGGATAATATCCATTTAGAGCCCAGTAGAACACAAAAATTTTTAATCCTATTCAATAAATATTTATTAAATTGCTAACATTTATATAGTACTTTAAGATCTGCATATCACTTTGCAAATATGACATTATTTATTCCCACAACAATATTGATAAATAGATGCTATTACTATCTCCATTTTACAGATAAGGAAATTAAGGCAGAAAAACACATCATACTGATGGTGCTACCTACTATGTGTCCAGCACTGTGCTAAGCTCTGAAGGTGCAATGACAAAAGTTAAATAGTTCCTGTTCCCAATGAGCTTATTGGGAGAAAAAAAATACCCAGCTTCTTGGTTTATGCTCTTATCATTTTATGCCTGGATTATTATATTCAGCTTTTGATTGGTCTCTCTGCATAGATTATCCTTCATTCAGTTGTCAAATTGATCTTCCTGAAGTATAGGTCTATCCATATTATTCCCCCTTCTCTTATATAATGGACTCCAGTGATTTCCTATCATGCACAGGAGCAAATAGAAAATCCTTTTGGCATTCAAAGTCTATCATTATCTCTTCTTCTAATTCTCCAGTCTTCTTAAACCTTTCTCACTCCTACATAGTATGAGATGGAGCAACATTGGCTTCCATGATGATTCTATCTTAAGACAATCTATCTCTTAACCTTTAACCTTTTTATTGACTGTCCCAAGCCAGCATTTCTTTCCCTCCTCATGTCTTCCGTCTTCAATGGCTTTCTTCAAGTCCCAGTTAAAATCGCATCATCTACAAGAAGTCTTTCTCCATCTTCCTTTATTTTAGTACCTTTCCTCTGATGATTTCCTCAATTTAACTACATCTCTATCTCTCATCGTTAGACAGTGAGATCATTAAGAACAAGGAATATTTTTTGCCTTTCTTTGTATCTCGAGGTTTATAGCAGTTCCTCCTTCATAGTTGTTCAGTAATTTTAATCATGTCTGAATCTTTAGGCCCCAATTTGAGACTTTTTTTTGGTATAGCTACTAGAATGGTTTGCCATTTTCCATTTCACTTTAACAGATGATCAATTGAGGCAAATGGGGTTAAGTAACTTTCCCAAGTCTTAGAACTAGTGAGTGTCTGAGGGCAGATTTCAATTCAGGAAGATGAATCTTTCTGATTTCAGACCCAGCATTCTGTCCACTTAGCGGCTTCTCATAGTAGGTGCTCAATAAATGCCTGCAGACTGTCCACAGATAAGTTTATATAAAATATAGGCAACGTAAATGGAAAACAATTTGAGGAGACATTAGTAACTAAAGAGGGACCATTTAACCTCTATTAACCTAGTTTCTCATCTGAAAAATAAGCGAATTTGATTAAATAACTTTTAAGTTAGTTCCTCCCAGACCTACATTCATGTCCCGGGGTTAAAGAGCTGGTAGAATTCTCAGAGAACATGTAGTTCCATAACTTCATTTTACAGATGACAAAACTGAGGCCCAAAGAGACTAGATGAGTTCAGTGCTATGTAGAGGGGTACAAATTCAGGGATTTCTCCTGAGGGGAAAGTATCATTCTCAGCACAAGAAAAGGAGGCATTGAATCAATTGTCCCATGTGCCCAGTCTCCACCCAGATCTAACTTTTCTTTTGGTAGGTCTCCACCTTTATCAGTCACCAGCACCTAGCCTGTTATTAAATTTAATTTAACATTAGATGTTCACTGAATATCTACTTCTCAGAATTTGTTAAGCTTAGAATTTGCCCTGCATATTTTACATCTTCCTTCCCTTGGGATTTCTACTTGGAATCAGGAAAGTTGATTTTCAATTCTGGTTCTGCTACTTTTCACTTGTCAAACAAGCAACAATCAATCATTAAGCACTTTTGGTGTACCAGACATTGTGCTAGGCAGTAGGGGCACAATGACTAAAATAAGAGTCCCTGCATTCAAGGGGTTGACACTTTAATGTACACAAATAAGTATGTAGTATATAAACTGCAAATAAAGTGAATACAAGGTAGTTGAGAGGAAGAAGACACTAAAAGCGCTAAACATGGAAGTATTTGCTTTCATACCAAATGAAAATTCAAAGCTGATATTCTTATCAATGTATCCAGCAATTTCATTTCTATTTCCAAATATCTTCTAGAAAAGCAGAAGCATAGTTATGCAGCAAATCTATGGAATAAACATCTTATCTTCTACCCTTTCTGGACCTCAGTTTTCTCATATAGAAAATGAAGGATTTGGATAGGTAAAGGAATTGGACTATATATATATTCTTTTTATCTCTAAATTCATTACTCCCAATATGCTATTTCCCCATTTGTCATAGATTTTTTTTTTTGGCCAATTCCTATGTTTACTTTCAGAGTTCTTGGGTTCTGACTGTCCTAACTGAATGTCAATTCCTGGTATATCACATCATTACAGAAGACTACTAAAATTGTAGACTCTCATTGCTTAACCTCTCACTGCATCATTTTTGTTTAAATTTAAGTAGCTATGTGACCATGTTCAAGTTACTAACTTGCATATGTATTTGCAACCTTTCCCCAGTTTTGATCCCTGAAATAGATAAACTGAAAGATTATCTGGTAGTGAAATGAAGTAATGGCCTAGCTCAATTTCTCTGAGAATGAATTTCTTGATTTTTTAGAAAGGGGACAATGATAATTGAAGTTTCCTTACTTTGTAGATGAAGAATCTGAGATCCAAAGATGTTGAATGATATTCAGCAAAGTCATGCAGTTGTAAATGTTATAGGTAATGTTTGAACCTTTGGCTTTGGATCCATTGTTCTTTTCTCTGTACCATGCTGCATCAATATAGTTATTATCAAGAAAGCAATTTGTAGATTGGAAAGTACCACATAAGCTTAAGTTGTAATTGTTGTTTCAGACTCAGGCAGGTTGGAAGCAGCTGTCTATGGCATCCAGAAAAACCACATCTCTGTGCGACAACTTCTAGTTTAAAGTACTTGATGACAATTTCTGTTTAGCAAGGGGGAGAAGAGTCATAGAGACAGAAGTCTCTTTAGTTGGAGACAGATGCACTGTGGATTTTAGGTAAGTGGTTTCCTTAGCAACAGCATCCACCTGCTTTCTTGGTCCCTTCGGCATCTCTTAGCAGTCATGGATGGTACTATTAGACTATTCATGGATGCAAAGCATTTAAGCCGAGAATAAACATGGAAGTATTACTTCCCCACCAAATGGGGGTTGAGAAACAGATGAGGATTCAAAGCTGAGATTCTTATTAATGTTTCTAAAAGTTTCATGTCTATTTCCAAGTATATTCCAGAATACCAGAATATAGAGAGATAGAGATGTACAGTTAGGCAGCAAATCCATAAATAGCAAGTTTTTTTTTTTCCATAGCAGACACAATAAATTATAATATTTTAAAATCTTTGCACTTTATTCATAACCCTCTAATGTTTTTATTATGCTAAGAAGAGTCGGTGCTGCTTGGGGCACGGAGCTAGAAGGAGTATAAATCAGGATCAGAACACATTGCTTTTTGTTGGTATTCTGATCAGCTGAAAGTCAGCTCCCTTCCTATGTTTACTGCTGAGCAGATTTACCTAAAAATAATGAGAACCCTATCTCAGTAGCATATTCCTCTTCCAAATTTGGTGGCTCTCTTTGGAATTGAGATAGTGATTATGAGATTGCTGGGCTTTGAACCTTTAAATTCTCTGTTGTAAAATTTGAGGTGAACTTTGCAAATGCATACGCAATTGGCAAATGTATATGTCAACCCCAGAAATGGATAAGCTTGAAGATTATTCTGGTAGTAAAATGAAGAAAGAAATAAGCCATCTTTTTTATTCACCTCACTTGCAATATCATTCTTATCTGTACTGGGAAAGATTATTTGAGGAGTTGCTTTATTTAATGAGAGAATATCAGCAAGCCATTTTGAAACTTTAATATATTATATAAATGTGACTATTATCATTACTGCTATCATTGTTGACTAGAAATATAACAGAATTTCAGTTGCACCAATATACACCTGAAAGCAGTCAGGTATCTAAAACAGTGTATCAATGTGAAGTGAAAGAAAGGCAGATGATCAAGTTCAAGCTTATTATTTTGCAGATAAGGCAAAATAGGCTGTCATATGGTGCAGTGGATAGAATATCAGGCCTAGAGTCAGGAAAACTAGTGTTCAAATTGAGCCTTAGGCACTTAATATCTGTGTCACTCTGGGTAAGTCACTTAATCCTGTTTATTTTGGTTTCCTCACCTGTAAAATGAGCCAGAGAAGGAAATGGCAAACCACTCTAGAATCTTTACCCAAAAAAATGCCAAACGAAGTCAGAGAAAGTAGGACATAAATAACAACAACAAAACTGAGATTTTTATTGCTTACACAACTAGTTAGAGAAAGAGCTAACAGTTTACAACTAAAATATTATGTTCAGATTTTGATACCCCATTTTAAGAAGAACATTGGTAGAGGAAAGGACGGAGAAGAGGGCCACTGGGATGGTGAATGCTATTAAGTACTTGTTACAGAAACAGGTAAAAGAACTCAAACTGGTTAGCCTACAAATGAATGATCTAAATCATAGTCAAACCTTGACATTCTAGTGAGAATTACCTTCACATATACTTTTTTGGATATCTAGCTTTATAATTTTGCCCGAAGGATTTGGCTTCATACAATCATAGGATCTTGGAAAGGATTTTGGAGGTCAGGGAATCCAATATCTTCATTTTACACACCCTGAAAGACCCAGTGCTTTAATCGAGTTAGTAGTTACTAGGTGAGGCAAGATTCAGAGCCTAACTTTAAAGCTAGTATACTGCACTGATCGGATATACAAGGGAAACTAATGGGACTATTTCCCCATTAGTCATCAGTGTTACACTTTCCTAAATTACCAATGAACTCTTAAATGTCAAATCCAGTGGTGTTTTCTCAATCTATTCTTCTTTTTTGTTGTTTAATTTGTTTTATTATAGCTTTTTATTTAGAAAACATATGCATGGTGTAATCTTTCAACATTGACCCTTGCAAAACCTTCTGTTCCAAATTTTCCCTTCCTTCCTCCCACCCCCTCCTCTAGATAGCAGGTAGTCCAATATATGTTAAATGTGATAAGATATATATTAAATCTAATATATGCATACATCTTTATAAGTTATCTTGCTGCACAAGAAAAATTGGACCTAGAAAGAAAAAAAAAACCTGAAAAAGAAAACAAAAATGCAAGCAAGCATTTGAGAAAGTGGAAATGCTATGTTGAGGTCCACACTCATTTCCCATAGTCCTCTCTCTGGGTGTAGTTGGCTCTCTTCATTACTGAACAATTGGAACTGCTTTGAATCATCTCATTGTTGAAGAAAGCCAAGTCCATCAGGATTGATAATTGTATAGTCTTATTGTTGCCATGCATAATGATCTCCTGGTTCTGCTCATTTCATTTAGCATCAGTTCATGTAAGTCTCTCCAAGTCTCTCTGAAATCATCCTGTTGGTCATTTATTACAGAACAATAATGCTCCATAACATTCATATATCATAACTTATTCAGTCAGTCTCCAATTGATGGGCATCCACTTAGTTTCTAGTTTTTTGCCTCTACAAAGAGGGCTTCCACCAACATTTTTGCACATGTGGGTCTCTTTCCCTACTTTAAGATATTTTTGGGACATAAGCCCAGTAGTGATTGGGTCAAAGGGTATACACAGTTTGATAGCATCATTCCAAATTGTTCTTCAGAATTCATTCACAGTTCCACCAACAATGCAACAGTGTCCCAGTTTTGCCATATCCCCTCCAACATTCGTCATTATAATTTCCTATCATCTTAGCCAGTTGGAGAGGTGTGTAGTGGTACCTCAGAGTTGTCTTAATTTGCATTTGTCTGATCAATAGTGTCAATCTATTCTTAACCTTTCTCTACAGCTTTAGACATTGTTGATCAGCCTCTTCTTCTGGATTCTGTCAATGCTAGTTTTTTTTTGTGATTACTCTATTATGGCCCTTCTTCTCTTATGGTTTCTTCTCAGGCTCCTTTTCTAAGTTTTAATTGAGGTCACTCCCAGCAAATGTGGATGACCCTCGAGGATCTCTTTTGGGTCTCTTCTTCTTGTCATTGTGATCTCATTAGCTTTTATGGATATAATGATGACCTCTATGAAGATGTATTTATCTGGGTCCTAATATCTTTGCTGAGCTATAGTAATCCATCTTCAACTGCTTCATGGACATCTTAGACTGGATCTCAGGCCAAGGCATCTCAATGTTAAGATGCCTGAAATATAATTCATCGTCTTTCTCCACAAATTCCACCTTCTTCCCCCTTTTTCTATTCTAGCCAAGGGGACACACAGATTTACAACTTCTGCCTCACCTCTTTTGTGCTCACTCTGTATTCAAACTCTTATTTTTATGTCCACTTTACAATGTCTCATATATGTGTCTGGTTTTCTACTCATAGTCATCTGCTTAGTATAGGTCCTTATCCTCTCATACCTAGACTATTATAGGAAACTTTTGTTGATCTTCCATCTTCAAGTCCTCCCCACTCTAATTCATTCTTCAATCAGCCAATGTAATTTTCTTGAAATATAGATCTGGCCATGTCACTCAAAAAACTTTAGGCCTTTATAACCTGTACTTCCTACTTTTCCAGTTTTCTTACATTTAACTTCTTTCCAGTGACATTAACATTCTTGATAATCCTTTAGCACAACTCTCCATCTGCTGACCCTATGCCTTTTTTCCCCACTACCTGTACAAGACATAGTATTTTCTCACCTCTGTCTCTTGTTTTCCTTTAAGACTTAGCTTAAACCTGCCTATTGCAGGAAGTCTTTTCCAGTACCCTTCCCAATATGTTTTCATTAGCTAGTGCCTTCCTACTGAAATAATTTTTATTTTATATATACATATCATACTTAAATATATAGTATAATATAATCTATATATACAAATACACATAACTTTTCTATATCTATTATCTGTCAATCATCTATCTCTGTCTACCTATATATATATATGTGTGTGTGTAATATAATCAATATGTATATATACACAGATACATATAACCTATCTGTACCTATCTATATTTATCTACCTTATATATAATATATATGCATGTGTATACATACATACAAATAACCTATCTATATCTATGTATCATCTTTCTATCTTTTAATCTTTCTTTCTTTCTATCTTTCAATCTTCCTTCCTTTCAATCTTCTTTTCCTTCCTTCCTTCCTTCCTTCCTTCCTTCCTTCCTTCCTTCCTTCCTTCCTTCCTTCCTTCCTTCCTTCCTTCCTTCCTTCCTTCCTTCCTAACTTCCTTCCTTCCTTCCTAACTTCCTTCCTTCCTTCCTAACTTCCTTCCTTCCTTCCTAACTTCCTTTCTTCCTTTCTACACTTAAATGGCAGCTAACTGGCTTAGTGATAGAATTTTGGCCTTCAGGATTCTATTTCTGTGATCTTAGGCAAGTCACTTACTTTCTGTTTGCCTTAATTCACCAGAGAAAGAAATGGACATCCACTCCTTCATTTCTGTCAAGAAAACCACATGAATAGTATGGTCCACAAGATCATCAAGAGTCAGACATAACTGCAGAATAACAAGATATATTTTTGCACATGCATATCTACATATCTGATTTGTACTATTATTTGCAGATTGTCTCCTTTAAATATGACTCCTTAATGACAGGCATCATATTTTTTTGGTCTTTAATTTTTTTCAATCCTTAGCACCGTCCCTGAAACATAATAAGTGCTTTAAAAATGTCTGCCAACTGACTAAGTACTTTGTCTGCCACATTGGTACAGATTGGTAAAGTTGTAGACTGATAGAGTTGTAGAGGATCTTGGAGATCATCTAACTCAATTTCCTCATTTTTACTGATGAATAAACTGTGACCTATTTTGGCTAAGTGACCACTCAATAAGCTAACATTTATTAGGACTCTGTTATATGCCAGGTACTGTACTATGGGTCGGGGAATATAAAGAAAGGCAAAAAAGAAGGTTCTTCTTTCAAGGAGATGAAGTCTTCATAAGTAATTAATATTGGAGAGGTAGTCTGAATTCAAAACTGTTAAAATATGTACAGGATAGACATAGTGAAATAGTTTAGAGAGCAGAAGGAAAAATTAGCTCTTAGCAAATCTCTGCCTTTTTTGCTTTGCTCATGGTCTGAATCTGGGATTTTCATAGGTCACTATGTGTCACTGCATTTGATAGAACCTTTTTCCATAGTCAGCTTTACTACTGATGAACAAATATCCAAATGGCTTATAGTTAATGCATCCTCAAGTGTAATACTGCTGTATTTACCCAGGTGACTACTGGGGTTAGCTTTGAATGTTTTCCCCCATGTGTTTCATCTCTACTGAAATCATAGCTCCATTTGAATTTCTCTTTGGAGTTTGGTAGGTTCCACAGGAAAATAAAGAAAATGACACTATATTATCTTCTAAAATCCCATGTACCTAAGGTAACACAAAGAAAACTGTATAACAGCTAGAGTTATGAACTAGTATTAGGATGTTTTAGGCTTTGAGAACTGGGTCTGATGTGAAAACTCACAGAGATCTTGTTGATGTTTGACTTATTTTTCACTGCAAATATTTAATTTATATTTAATAAATGTTTGAGTGGATGAATGAATGAAGATTTAAGAAGATGTTGTTATTTATCAAGGAAGAATTTCACTCCTACAGAGAATTAATCTTCAAGCTAGCATCCTAAGGTAAGGACCAATCCACCCTTAGGAGGGTTTGACTTAGAATTGTTTTCATAGTGGGATTAGATTTCCACAGCTCCATATCAACCTTCCTGCTTTTCTGCCTTTCTTCACATGTGAGATAGATTGCCAGACCAAGCCAAATTTAGGGTGTAATCTGGCCAAGATGCATTTTCCTATTCCTTCATAGGGCACAAGTATATTGATATTCTTATCACCCTAGGGTCTTGTGGGTAAGGTAATACATGGTCTCAAATACTTAATATCCTTCCATATTAGATACTAGCTATATATCATTGAATATGATGTTGAATCTGAAATCAGGTAGATTTGAACTTAAATCCAGTTACAGCTTTCTTTCTAGCTGTGTAATCCTGGCCACTTTATTTAACATCTGTCTGTCTCAGTTTCCTTATCTTCAAAATGGGAATAACAATACCTAGTTCCTTGGGTTAATTGAGAATGCAATAAAATAATATTTGTAAAGCACTTTGCAAACCTCAAGTACTGTATGAATACTACCTAATTATTATTAGTTATATTATATTACATTTGCAATTTATACCCATTTTATGTTATAGGATAATAGATCTCATGCTTGGAGGGGTTTTGGAGATACTTAGAGATCATCTGGACTGAAGATATTGAATTTCAGAGAAATTAAGAGATATGTTAAATCCATATAGATTACTGGATCACAGAAATTCAGAATCACAGAATTTTGGAGTTGGAAGAGACTGTAGTAGCTGTCTAGGAGCTGTTTAGGATGAAGCCATATTTGAAGGAATCTATATTGAAATACATACAAGGAGTCATCCTGCTCTTGTCTGAATGGCTCCAAGGAGGGGGGGGTCCCTACCTCCTTGCAAAGCAACCTTTTCTATCCTCCTGCAACTTTAGGAGATCCCTTCCCCCCTCCAAGTAGTAAGGAACAGAGTTTAGATTTAAACCCAGATTCCTCACTTAAATCCCCAGTTCTTCTCATTGCACAATATTTCTATTTATTTTTCAGTGCAATGATTGCTGTATATATGATTACTTTAGTTTTTTGTCTTCAAAAGAGTTCTTGGTGAGACAGAGCTATGCTTTTTTGGTTGTTGCTTTTTTATTGAACACGGATTTATTAGGCTGATGCAATGAACTATGTACACAGGTAGTGTTAATATTAGTAATGCTACATTTCTCTTAGTACTCAGTTCAGGTCCTTAGAAATTCTCCCAAGAATTATTCTTTGTTCTGGATTTCAGATCCTTTGTGTCTGATGTATTATTCACTGTGTGATTCTCATGGAACATGATGCATTATTTACAAGGTTATTGGATTTGTGAAATTCCACAAGTTTTCTTGTAAATTTATAAATATCAGGCTAGGCTAGGCTGGGCTGGATTGCTTGTTACAGAGATGTGTCTAATTCATTGCTGTCCCAACAGTGCTCTCTTCCATCCAACTCTTTGCTTTCAATGGCAGAGGAAATGCTGATACATATATCAGTGATATATCTAGCCATTCAATCTTCCTTAATTTCCATGATTAATAGGATCAGTGGCAAACAAATTTAAACTCTTTTAAAACTCTTTAAACAGCTTTTAAACTTTAAAGGAAAGGAAAAATTAGATAAGCAGGCCATTTATGCCTTAATTTAAATAATTGATAAAAATATTTATTAATATTAAACCAAGAATAGATCGTTAGGGCACTTCTCTAAAGATTACCCTCCAGATTAATATTAATGCATCAACCACTAAAATGTAATCTATTTACATTTTTCCTGAAGTTTGTTGATCTCCTAGTGAGAAAATCTCAATGCCACTAGGGGGCAGTAGTGTGCTGATGCAGTCTTAGCACATAATAAATAGCACATCATGTTTCTTACCTTTGCGACCAATTTAGTTTTAGAACTTTTAACATCGTGTTTTGGAACTGGAATATTATGAACTGAAGACAGGTATTTCCAGGTCCTTATGCTCTTTGGATTAACACTAAATGACTTTACTGCTCATTGAGCACTTATTTCTTGCTTTGCTATATAACTTCCATATATATTGTCTTCCCAATAGAAGCAAGGCTCTTTGAGTCTACCGCTGAGTCTAACAGAGTGGAAATATAATGCGAGGACTGGAAAGGATGTTAGAGATTGACTAAGGAGAGAATTGTAACCTCCTGTCCATTTGCAAAACCAATAATTCTGGTCAAATTTCTGAAAATAATATCTACTATTTTATCCTTATAAAAGAATATTTTTTATAATTATTATTTTATCCTTATAAAATAAGGATGTTTTTTTCCTAAGTTTTTGGAAAGAAAAAGGAGAATAATGAAGGATCAACATGACTTCATGAAGAACAGGTCATGTCAGAACAATCTCAGATCCTTATTTAACAGTATAAATATACTGATCTGTAATGTTAGAGACCAATTTTCTTTCTGTTCCTCATTGTTTGAGCCTCATGTCACTCTCTGTGTCTTACTAGTGCAGCCTCTCATGACTAGAATATATTCTCCCTTATAGACTCTCTCTTTTTCTTTAAGATTCACCTTAGATACAATCATCTTCATGAAACCTTTTGAATTTTCTCAACTGCTACCATTTTTCCCTGAACTATTTTTATTACTTTTAGTGTTTCTGCCTATAAACACATACATACATATATATATATATGAATTCACACATGATTATATTAATTCCATATTAATGTTATATATCTTTTTATATGTATTTGTTTTTGCTACCATTAAAATATAAGGCTAGCATAGTGACTGGAACATAATAACTTAATAAATACTTGTTGATTGGTTGATTGATGAACATAATATGCTGGATTTTAGAAAAAGCATTCCAGAAGATCTCTTTTTATACCTAAATGATAGAATAATTAGATGCATTAAGATATTATTAGAAATTAGACCTGGAAAGATTACATTTTAGTGATTGATGAATTAATATTAATCTGGAGGGTAGTCTTTAGGGGAGTGCCCAAAAGATCTATTCTTGGTTTAATATTAATCAATATTTTTATCAATATTTTTATAAATGGCCTGCTTATCTAATTTTTGTGATACAATTGGCATGAAGTAGGATAATGAAAATAATAGGAATAGCAATTATAATAATATTTACATAACATTTTAGAGTTTAAAGTGCTTTATGCTGTTATCTGATTGACTCGCTAACTCACAGAAGATAGAATATACAAAAATATTTGGATTGACTGGATGGAAGCTTGAATCAAAAATTTAATTCAGTTCAATTCAATAAGTTTTTGAAAAGTACTTACTATGTTTTAGGTGCTGTGCTAAGCACTGCAAATAGAGATAAAAGCAACAAGACATATCTTGCTCTCAAAGAGTTTCTATTCCAGTGGAGGTGGGAAAGATCATATATTAAAGGAAATTGAAAAGCAAGGGGGAACAGAGAAGATACCTCATGAAGGAAAGAGATAAAGAAGACAACAGAAAGGAATAAAGGAGTAAATCTAGCTGGTCTAGGTTTTGTTATTCAGTTGAGTCCAACTCTTTGTGATCCCATTTAGGATTTTCTTGGCAAAGATACTGCAGTGGTTTGCCATTTCTTTCTCCAGTTCATTTTATAAATGAGAAAACTGAGGTAGAGTGAAGTGACTTGCCCAGGGTCACACAACTTGTAAGTGTCTGAGATTAGAAATGAAATTAGGAAAGGAATCATCCTGAGTCCAATCTTGGTACTCTATCCTCTATGCCACCTTGCTGCCCAGCTGGACTGGATACTTTCTTTAAAATGGAAGTTCTGGGAGGAATTTATCAGTTAGGGGTAAGGGGTCAGAGATGTAGAATGATATTTCAAGGTGAGTAGGCTTCCAAAGTGGAGTAGCCTTTCAGAATTAAGTCTGAAGAGATAGGAGCAGTTCCTAGAGAGGAAATGATCAGTGAACCTGATTGGCCTGGGCACTTTCCTTAAATTGAATGTTCAAGGAAGATCTGAGTGATTAGAGGAAGGGATCACCAGAGTAGAGGGATTTCCAATGGCAAGAAGTCAGCTGGAATATGCTAAGAAAGAAATCTGGAAAATCAGAAGCAGAACATAGAGAGGAATGAAAAAGTGAGATGAAGTTAAATGGATGAGAAAAATAAAATCCTGAATTTTAGTTTAAAAAAATTAGTTCACAAGTGTAAGATTCAGAATTCAGGTCTACACAACATTCTGGATGAAAAAGATCAAATCATCTTACTGAAGCATAAGTTTGCTATGAGTCATATATTTGACTCATAGCTACCTTAGCTGCTACCTTAGCTAGCTCCTTCCTTTTCAGGGCTTCAGCTACCTCGAATCAATATTTAAGCCCTAAATATTTTGCAAAACTCAAATTATCTTAATCTCCTATTTACATGGATGATTCATTAGTATCTCATACTCATCTCATCTTCATATCTAAAGAAAAGCTTTTTATCTTTCTTCCAAACCTCCCTTTTGTATATCCTCATTTATGTCTGTAGCAATGTAAGTCAAAATTTTTTCTCTCTTATTTTCATTGACCTGGGTGTTGAAAACTCTAGTTTTTCAATTCTCAAATCTATCTTCTTTCTTACTCCCATATTAATATAGGAAGAGGCTCATCACTACATGCATATACTGTTGACATAGCTTCCTAACTCTTCTCTCCTTCACAATCTGCTGTTTATAATGCCAATTCATCTTCCTAAAACATTGACCTGTTCAGATCACTCCTCTGCTAAAATATCTTGAAATGAAAGTCTCCCTATTGCTTAGGGTTTATTGTTCACACTCCTTATATTGCAATTCAAGGCCATCTAAAATCTGAGACCACTCCATTTTCCTGCCTAATCATATCCTGCTTCTTTCTGCTGGTGCTACATGCCAGCTAATTTAAATTACTTATTGTTTCCTGGCTATGTACTTCATGTTTGACTTCTGTGCATTTGTTCATTATTTTCTGCATACTAATGCCCTCCAGCCCCTCTTCTCTCTGCATATCCTTTAAATCTCTAAGAACATTAGAACATAATCATAACCATTAACTTTCATATAGTCATTAAGAATTGCAAAGCCTTCGATGTATATGATCTCACTTGAACCTTTAAACAATTCTGTGAGGAAAGTAATGGTATAGACATTATTTTACATTCAAATTTTGCAGACAAGAAAAACAAGAGATTAAGTGGCTTGTTCATTGTCTAGCATCTAGTGAACATCAGGGAACTGGATTTGAATATGTATTTCAGATTGTAAGTCTAGTGTTGAAGGGTAGAATATTTAGGTTCCTCCAAATTTTACTTATCTGTCAAGATTCAATTTGTTGTGGGTTTGATTCAACACTACCTATCCATCATAGGTGTGTGTGTGTGTGTGTGTGTGTGTGTGTGTGTGTGTGTGTGTGTGTGTTTGTGTAAGATACACAGAGACAGAGCAAAAGACAGACAGAGATAGAGACAGATAGAGAAAGACAGAGAGAAAGAGATGGAGACAGAGATAGAGGCAGAAAGTGACAGACACACACACAGAGAGAAATAGAGAGACAGAGTAAGATAGACAGAAAAAGGCACAGAGACACAGAGACACAGAAAGCACTAGTTTAGGCTAGCATATTTGTGATTCACTTTATCCATACCCTCTATTGACAAATGGGCACAAATTTATACAACTTCCTTCTCAGAATAATGGATAATGTTCATGTTCATAGACTAGAGCAAAGCTATCTAGCCCATTCACATGCACAAATCTCTGTGTGTGTGTGTGTGTGTGTGTGTGTGTCTACCTCTCTCTGTCTCTCTCTCTGTCTCTCTGTCTCTCTCTGTCTCTCTCTGTCTCTCTCTGTCTCTCTCTCTCTATCTGTCTGCCTCTCTCTCAATATACACATACATACACACATCTATCTTTCTAGAACAGCCCCTGAATATATGACATAATATTGTACTTTAAATAATTATAAAGAGGAACCAATGTAAATGACATCATCAGCAAAATATATGAACAAGAATAAAGATGTAAAGTTTGTATAATCAGAATGAGACATAATCAGCGGTCAGACAATGGCTCCACTAAAATCAGGCCCTGGGGCATGATGATGGTGGAGTGATGGGAAATGAAGAGCTTCCTGAACTTCTGAGCCATCTTTATTTCATGGATGCTCAAAGAGGAGATTTTGCTGTCCCCAGAATCTATTGAGTAACGTAATGTAATGTGAGTACCAAGGTAGAAGCAATCTCAAAGCCTATAAGTCTGAAGCTGTAATGGAGAGTGGCCAATGGGAAAATCTTACAAATGAGGAAATCTCAGTATGACTTCTGAGAGGCCAAGTGTTTCATTCAAAATTATGTAGATAGTAAATAACAAAGCCAAGATTTGAACCCAGGTCCTCTGACTCCAATTTTAGTGCTCTTTTTACTGCCTCTGAATGAAATGGAGACAGGGTTTAGCAGTACAATGCCTGAAAGAATGGAGAGAAGTCTATGTATGGATTAGATGGAAAGAATTATAGAATCAAGTGAAGACTTGAATCCAGGAGAAAGATAACAAGATAACACTATGAAAAATGTTTGGAAAAAACTTCGATTGGTTCCTGAATTTTAAAAAATAATAGCCTTTTATTTTCAAAATACATGAAAAGATTGTTTTCAACATTTACCCTTACAATACCTTGTGTTCCCAATTTTTCTTCCTCCCTTTCACCTATTACCCTCCCCTAGACTGCAAATAAACCCATATAGGTTAAACATACAGTTTTTCCATATATATTTTCACATTTATCATGCTGCATAAGAGAAATCATATCTAAAAGGAAAAAAAAACTGAGAAAAAAGCAAGCAAACATCAACAAAACAATGGAAATGCTATGTTGTGATCTACATTCAGAACCCCAAATCCTCTTTCTAGATGCAGATGGCTCTCTCCATCACAAGCCCATTAGAATTGGTTTGAATCACTTCTTTGTTGATAAAAGCCAAGTTATCACAGTTGATCATGGCATAATCTTGTTTCTGTGTACAATGTTCTCTTGGTTCTATTCTCTTTACTTAGCAACAGTTCATGTAAGTTTCTGCAGGCCTTTCTGAAATCATCCTGCTGATTGTTTCTTAAAGAACAATAATACTGATTTTTTTAAACTTTAAAATTTTTATGCATTTCTTTTTTACTTTAATATAACCTTTGTTTCTGAAAATACCACTATCTTTCCCTTGCTCAGCAATCCATCTCTTGTAAGAAAGAATGAAAATTAAAAAAAAAAAAATCAGTTCAGCAAAATTAGCCAGTGATTCAACCTAATCTGATATCAATACTCAACACCCATCCCTGTCCCTACAAAGAAGGATAAGATATATATTTTTTCATCTTTTTGATGACCAGCTCAGTCATTATATATATAAACAGAACTCTTGGGTTTATTTTTTAAATATATCTTCACAGCAAGTTAGCCTCATCTTTGCTCTATGCAAAACAACCAGTTTTTTTCTTCTCCTCCTTTTTTGTGGCAGATACCAAGGATATTTTCCTTCTTTAATAAAGCATGAGAAATGATAAGATCTTAGCAGATATAGCTAGAAGGGATCTTAGCTCTCATTTTGCCAAATTATAGAGGAAGAAATTTAGTATATAGCTTTTCTCAGCTTATAATGGATCCTATGCTCTCTGTAAAAAGCTTTTCCTGATCTCCTTTGACCATTTATCAATTGGAGAATGACTCATAATCTTGTAGATTTAACAAAGTTCTTTATATGTTTGAGAATTTTATATGAGAATCTGTTTATAAGTTTCCCCCCAATTTTCTGCTTTCCTTCTGATCTTGGTTATAGTTTATTTTGTACAAAATCTTCCTTAAATTTAATATAATTAAAATTATCCATTTTATACCTCACCCTGCTATCTAAATCTTATTTATTCTTAATATTTCATCTCCATAGGTTTGATAGGTAATACATTCCATGTTCTTAATATTTTGTAATATATCTTTTTATACTAGTTCATGTATCCATTTTGATATTCCTGAATACCTTCCCTCTGAAATCACTTCTCCTGTATATATTTTGTGTGTACCTAATTGTTAGGGAAGCTAATAGTATCATGGAAACAATGAAGATGAACTTGGACACACTTGGAGAGATAATGTAGCATAGAAGAGCCTGGTGTGCAATGGTCCATGTTGCCATGAAGAGTTGGACACAACTGATTAAGAGCAACTTAATTGTATCCCCATTAGATAGTGAGCATTTTCAGGTCAATAATTATTTTTTTAAATCTCAGTGTCTTTCATGATTCTCAACACATAATAAACTAGTGGCAGTTGACTTGACTTGATTAAAAGAGCTGGGATTCAAATCCAAGTCTTCTGTCTATAGAGCCAATTCTCTTTTCATTAAAGACAAGATTTAGGTTTGAGATACCTAAATTGGTTTCTGTCATTCTCATATTTGAGACTACAAACTAGCCATGATTTCTGTGGAGCCTAGATTGAAATAGGGTCATTAAAGGAGAGTTGAGGAGGCTCCAGGACTGTGGAATCTAAATAATTTCAGAAACATTTCCTTATCCCCCAATTCAAAACTGCTGGGTCTTCAGTGAACATCATTTTTCATCTGCCCATCCCTGAGTATAGATTCTAAATGATAAATACCTTTCCCATGTTTCCTTTTCGCTTTGAATATATTAGATCCAAAGTTAATAGAGTGCATGCCAGCCATTCATGTGCGTGTGCAGTGGCAAAGAGAAGGTAGAATTGTATTGGCTTTTCTGGTTGTGAGTAATGGCATTTTAGGATAAACCAACATTTCAAGTATAAATGGGCAGTCATATCTTACCCCTGTATTTTACCTTCCTTTACACCAATATTTAGTCTAAGTCAGCCAAAGACAGAGTGGACTCTGTCTATGACCCTGGAGGCCAATGGCAGCCTAACAGATTAAAGTCTTTTCTTTATCTTCCTTTGAAACAATCAACTAGCTCCCTGGGGCCAGTGACTAATGGGTTTTGAAAAAAGAATGACAATGCCTTTGGGTAAAATCATCCATTCCCTTTTGAAAAACTTTAGAACCAAAATCTACCTTTGCAGTGTCTTCCTATAGCTTTTCTTCTTCCCTTTGTGGCCCAACCAGGACAACTCTACTCTTTCTTGCTGCTGAATTCTGATGATTCTCCAAGAGAGATTGAGGCTGATGACTTTGCACAGTTTTGCCTCAATTAAATTAAATCTAGTTCTCCTGGAAGTCATTATATCCCTCTCCTGAAGCCATTGGTTCTCTTCAAAAAGGAAGGACAAGCAACAGCAAAACAACTTTAGCAACAATCTATGTGATGATCCTTAAAATACTTAACCTTCACTCACACATCAGCCACTTGTGACTCAAATCCACTCCCATTTTCCCCTTGCCAGTTGCTGTTTGATATGGTCTTTGGTGCCTGGGATGAGGAGAAATTGAGGCTCTAAGCCAAGATGGATCAGCTCTTTTTCTGGTGTTATGATTACCTCTCTCTCCTTCCCCAAAGTAACCAAGGGTAGGTCTGGATAGCCCAATGAATTCCCTATCAATGCTGTACTTAAAGGGATAGACAGGCATTTGGCCTCCAGAAAGGCCAAACTGCCTGGCAAGGGCTGGGATGCCAGAACAAGTTGGCAGGCACAAGGCAAGGATAAACCGAGGGCGAGGAAAACAATTTTAGAACTTCATTTTATACATAACCAGGGTCATAAAACAACGTTTACACAGAGATGTTATCCAAGAGGTTCTGGAGATATTTGTAAATAAGATAGGAATTTCTCTTAATCATTTGTATCTCAAGTTATCTCCTTTAACCCCTCCTCAGACCTGTTAATCATTTTTATCTTGGGCTATCTCTTTTTTGACCTTATCACCTGGACTTAATCTTTGCACAAGTCACTTTCTCTGTCTCAATTTCTTCATCTGTACACAAAGAGAGTGTTGAACTATTTAGGCAAAATCATGTCTACCTTTGACATTGTGTGATTCTTTGAATGGCCTTTTGAAGTGTTTCCCTGGTGTTTATCCCAATTCTTTTTCATATAATCATGGTTATCAATGCCTTTCAGCAGTACTTATTCTAAGTATGTTTATAATTTCACTAATGCAACCAGTGAAATGTTGATTAAATTTTTAAGGTAAAATTCAGAAGTGATTCCAAGTCTTGAAAATCAGTTTGGGGATGTAAAGTCTTTGATGGATATATACATCCACTAAGATATGTACAACTACTATATTATCTAAAACTGTTGACATAATTCTCAGTGAGTCTGAATAGAAGCAAAGAGCATAATTAAAACTGCATGTGTGTGTCTGTGGACAAATACATGTGAGTGTGTATGAGTGTGTATATACTTCTGCAGCTTCTACCAGAGCAAAATTCATCCCTTTACTCCATGACTTTTCACAGCTCTACCTTAATTAAATTAAATCAAATTCTCTTGGAAGTCAAGATATCCCACTTCTGATGTCATTGATTCTCTTCAAAAAGGAAGGAAAGCAACAACAAAACAACTACAACAACAATTTATGTGATGACACTTAAAATACTTGACCTTCATTCACACATCAACTACCTGTGACCCAAATCTACTCCCATTTTCCCCCCTGCCAGTTGCTGGGAGAAATTTAGCAGGCAGATTTAGCCTGCCGCTACTTAGATGTTTAGGTATCTAAGACTATAATAATAACATAATTCTCTCTGTTTCTGAAGTTAATAGAACATTTTCAAGAATATTATCTCATTTTATCCTCACAACTCTTAGAGGTAGATGCAATTGTTATCTTCATTTTATAGATGGAGATACTGAATCTGATTCATGTTAAATGGCTTGTTTAGGGTCATACAGCAAGCACTTCAGGCTGGGTTTGAACCTAGGTCCTCCTGACTGCAGATCCAACCTCTATACCTCTATACCCTGTTCTACCGAGCTGTCTCTTCCAGAGCACAGTGCCCACCAAATAAGCAATGGAGATGCAAAGATGAGAGAAAATGAGCCTCATTTTCTTTTACCTAGCCTTAATCACTGATTGGACATTGCTTCAGTCAAATGGAATCCTATTAAAGACCTTAGTATAAAAAGACCAAGTACTCCCATTTCATCCAGGGCCATCTCCACTCGTTCTGATCTATATATTGCCCCTGGACCCAGATGGCTCTGGAGGGAAAAGTGAGACAGGTGACCTGGCATAGTCCTCCATCACCTAAATCCAATTCACTTGTGTGTTTTTACATCACCACCCTGAAGTCAAGGTTCTCTTCCAAAAGGAAGGACAAACAACAGCAACAACAGTGTCTGGAATAAAGTAGGTTCTTAATACATGGCTATTGATTGATTTACAGAAGAAAAGTATAATTCAATTTGTGGTACTGGAATTGTCAGCTCAGTTATTTTAGGTTAAGCATTTTGAACTTTTAGAATGTAAAATTAAAATTTCCCGTCTTTCAAACAATAAGTAATAAAATATAAATTATAACAACAATCCCCAAAGCTCAACTCCTCCTGTGCATTTTTATTAGGAAACAAATGCCTCCAGCAAAAGAGAGTCCTTCTTTCCTGTCTTCTCTCCTTCCCTTCAAGCAACAAACAGCTAAACTCAGCAAGGGTTTACCTGGGGTAAATGCAGGTTTTTTTTTTTTTTTTTGGTTTTTTTGTTTTTGTTTTTGTTTTTGGGAGGGGAGATAAAGGAGAGGATACTGACCCGGACCAGGCAAAACCCCCTTCCATCCCTATGGATGTTTGTAATAATTCTCTCTCCATCAAAGGTAAACTTTGTGAGGACTTGTTTGGAGATAATAATTATAGTAATGACCACCCTTGAAGATTGCAAATGGTCAATTAGGTAATGATCAGCAGCACTGGAGGAAGTTTCCTTTAGCCATGAAATCACAAATAAGAAAAAAAAAACTGATAATAATAAATGGAAGAGAAAAGAGGAAGGAAATAAGCATTTATTAAGTGGCTATTATGTTCCAGACACTGTGCTAAGCCCTTTAAAAATATATTACATTATAATGCTGCTGCTGCTGCTATTACTGTCACTATTACTACTGCTGCAGCTGCTGCTACTTACTATCTACTATTATTGCTACTGCTACTGTTGCTACTGCTGCTGCTATTACTATTGCTATTGCTGCTTCTACTGCTACCTACTATCATTGCTACTGCTACTGTTGCTGCTGCTGCTGCTATTACTACTATTGCTACTACTGCTACCTACTATCATTGATACTGCTACTGTTGCTGCTGCTGCTGCTGCTGCTGCTGCTACTACTACTACTACTACTATTGCTACTACTACCTACTTTTATTGCTACTGCTACTGTTGCTGCTTCTGCTGCTACTACTATTGCTATTGCTGCTACTACTATTGCTATTGCTGCTTCTACTGCTACCTACTGCTACCTACTGTTATTGCTACTGCTACTACTGTTACTACTGCCGCTGCTGACACTGCTGCTGCTCTTCCTCCTCCTCTTCCTCCTTCTCCTCCTTCTCCTCCTGATTACTACTGTTATTACTACTACTACTGCTGTTGCTGCTGCTACTACTACTACTATGATTCATAATTTATGCTATAATATTTCCAATGTTTTACAAATATTTCATTTCATCTTCACAACAACCCTTTGAGACAAGGGTTGGAATTATTCAGCAAGGTCTTAAGAGTTGATCTGGCTTGCCCATAGATGCATAGCTAGTGAGTAGTCTGAAGCTGAGAGGGTTTGCAGCAGACAGGGTGAAAACCTGTAATCAGATCTGGATGTGTGATCCTGGGCAGGCCACTTTACCTCAATTTCATCATCTTTAAAATGGGGGTAATAACAGCACCTATCTCCTAGGGTTGTTTTCAGGTTCAAATGAAATAATTGAAAAATGCTTAGCATAGTGCGTGGCACATAGTAAGCATTATATAAACGTTAACTATTGCTGTTGTTATTTTAATAACTGGATGGAGATAAATGGAAAAGGGGACACAATAAGGAGGATCAATAAAAAGACAGATTTAGAAAAAATATTTTAATAGATCTTATTGGCATAGAGATAAATCTCAACCCCCTCAGCTCAGCCTGATTTTTATCCTCTACGGGATGCATCCAACAGTTAAGACATTTGGATACCAGTGCACTTCTTGGGTTGGGGTTTTGCCTTTCATTCTCACATGATCACTTCATCTCCTTTTATGATCAATTATATTTTCAGTGATGTTTTATGCCACCTTTCACATGCATCCTCTGTTGTGAGGATCCTCTATAAGCCTGTATTGCTTTCTTTTTATGTCTCCTGAACATAATAACAAATTTGCATGTCAATTTATAAGTTAGAAAGAGCATTCATGCACATTGTTTCATTTGATCCTAACAAAAATTATTTTTATGACACAAATAAATCGTTGTTCAGAAGAATCAACACCTTATACAAGGTTACATAGGTAAGAAGTGACAAGAGCCACAATTTAGGTTTCTTCTAATGCTAAAGCCAGTGTTCCTTGATTATCCTGGTCTAGGTTTCTGGAGGGAAGAGTGCAATTAGTCTTCAGGCTTCTACTCTGATTGATGTGAGGTTGCTTCTGGGGTTGATTTTAAAATTATTATTATTTTTTGGAAAAGTAACTTGGCATGGGAGAAGAACACTGAATTTGGAGTAAAAAGATCAGATTTTAGGTCATGGCTCTGATAGATTTTGAGCAAATCACTTTATCTCTTGAGAACTCAGTTTACTCATCTGTAACAGGAGAGGGGTGAATTAAAATAATTTTGTACATGTACATGCATCTATAACTACATATATAGGGATAGGCCTATATTTGTGTAGCTCTCTCTCTCTCTTTCTGTTTCTCTCTGTTTCTGTCTGTTCTCTGTTTCTTTCTCTCTCTCTCTCTCTCTCTCTCTCTCTTTCTCTCTCTCTCTCTCTCTCTCTCTCTCTCTTTCTCTGTGTGTGTGTGTGTGTGTTCTGTCTGTTCTCTGCCTCGTTCTCTGTGTCTCTCTCCCTCCTCCTATTTTTGTGTAATGGTAGCCATGGTGGGGTGGAGGAAAAAAAAAAGGAAAAAAAAAAAGAAATGAACATTGTAACTTCTTTGTATATTTTAAAAGAATAGCAAGTTATACATGATAGATTTGCAGTTATGCAATTATCTTTACTGTACTTTATTATGGAAATATTTATTTTGTTCTGTGAATAGAAAATAAAAATAAACTTAAACAATCACGTCAAAAAACAAAATAAAATTTTTAATTAAACAATTAATCAAGAAACATTCATCAAGTACCTAGTTTTGACTAGGTACTGAAGATACAGAGAATGAAACAATTACTATTCTCAGTGAGCTTTTAATTTAAATAATAGTTATGATAATAATAATAGCTAACATCTATATTTATGAGGTATTTTAAGTTTTTAAGGTTTTCAAAGTACTTTACAAATATATCATTTTATTTTCACAATAATCTGGGAGGTAAGTGCTACTATTATCTGTATTTTACAAATGAAGAAACTGAAGAAGGTGGAAGCTAAGTGACTTGCCCAATTGTCCAGAATCATCCAGGTAGGGAGTGTCTGAGGCTAGGATTACATTTCAGCTTTCCTATTTACAGATCCAGGAGTGCTCTAGCTTCTGTACCAAGTGGCTGTGTCCTAGATCATTTTTCATGACCTGTCCCCTTCTGAGTCTGTGATGCTTACAATTTGAGTTTAAATCTTGCCTTCAATACTTAGCAGTTAAATGATCTTGAGTAAGTCACTTAACTATTTTGTGCCTCCTTTTCCTTATCTAAAATAAAACAAATCATACTTACTTTACTTACCTAGAGGGGTTGCCCTTAGGCGCATTTTGCCAGTTAAAAAGTGTCATACAAATATGAGCTATTTAAATGTGAGAGAAATGCCTAATGTTCTAGTCAATATTATGTAGGCCTTGTGGTCAGGAAAAGTTGGATTCAAGTCATGCCTTGATCACAGTAGCTATATGACTCAGTGCAAGTCACTTAAGCTCTTAGCATCCAAAACAACTCTCTAAGATTGTCATTACATTTGTGTTGTTGGAGGAAATTTGTAGGAGTTCAAAGGATAATTCATATCAGTCTATTAGAGCATCATGGGAAACTTAATAAATCAACCAGGTTCCATCTATTCCCTTCTCCCCTTTTGGTGATGCATTTATTATTACTATAAGAGTCTTGAGGTCTACAGAAAGTATTCTTTGGTTTATGTGGTTTATTCTCTGGATAGCTCTCTTTTTTTCTCCCATTAGAGAAAGATCACAGACCTCCCCACATTCCAGTCTGAAGCCTCATTTTCATTATCTTCTCTTAGAATATGTGAGTATTCCATCCATGTCTAAAGATTTGCCAAATATATGACATATGATCTGTCTAGAAGCAATGAGAAAAAGAGAGAGAGAGACAGAAAGAGAGAGAGAGAGAGGGGGGGGGGGGGGGAGGAGAGAGAGAGAGAGAGAGAGAGAGAGAGAGAGAGAGAGAGAGAGAGAGAGAGAGAGAGAGAGAAAGAGAGAGAGAAAGAGAGAGAGAGAGAGAGAGAGAGAGAAGAGAGAGAGAAAGAGAGAGAGAGAGAGAGAGAGAGAGAGAGAGAGAGAGAGAGAGAGAGAGAGAGAGAGAGAGAGAGAGAGAGAGAGAGAGAGAGAGAGAAAGTGAGAGAAAGGGGGAGAGAGAGAAGTTTTTGATTGTGTGACTAGTGGACCATATAAGCTATGACTTAAAAGCCTTGAAACCTTGAGAGGAAAGGGAAAACCTTCTTAAGAAAAATGTGACCAAGTAGTTTGAGAGCCTGCCTTCTGGAATCCTAAGGGACCTGAAACATACAGCATAATTTAAAGAACTGGGCTGCTGTAATCATAGTCCCTGAAGACTAACTTTTCTAGGTTATTTCTAAAATAACTTGGTGGCTCACCTTTGGCCCCTGTGTTCCCAGAGGGTATTTGTTATTCAATCAGGGCTATCTAGGGTGAAAAGCCAAGAAAAAAAAAATGAAACTTCAAAGAGATGATAGTCTGGCTGATGGATGATTCTGCCAAGTAGAAAGTTTTCTCACTGGCTGAGATTTTAGAGATTATCTACTCCATTCTTTATTTAAAGCATCACTTCCTTAAAAAATGGTGAATTTTGAGATGAAAAAAGATTTTGCAGTCATTTAATTCAGATCAATCTTTTTATAGTTGAGGACACTGAGGTTCATCAAGATAATTGAGCCTCCTCTATTTGAAGCTAAGCCTTCTGATTCCAGATCCAGAGTTCTTCCCATTATTCCACACTGATTCCTTTAGAAGGTTTTCAGTTCAACATCAGACTCTGTTTTTGCTCTAGGTCCACATCTTGACCTTGTTCCCATGACTTTTTTGGCCTAGGTATTAACCAGGGGTTTGACCTCTCTATATTCTGGACTTTTGTCTCCTTGGAAGCAACCACTGGACCAGTTGACTTGAATTGTGAAGTAACCCTTTCTATTTGGAACAGCACCAATCATAAAATTCTGTCTTACATGGAGCTGACATGTGCTTCTGACTTCAACCCAGTGGTCCTTGTTCTGTTTTTGGAGAGTAGGCAGGACAAATGAAATTGATCTTTCTCCTGAAATATGTTAGGTGGTACTTTTCTCTTATGTGGTGAAAATGGAAATTTCAACTATTTTGTGAAATTTGTCAAATTACATTATACTTAAGGTACTTTTGGTGAAATAATTCATTGGCTTCATCTTTTTACTTTGTGTGAGGCCATTATTTCTGAATCTAGTTCCTTTTTCTTGTTTCTGAATAACATTTTTATCTGTGTCCCATAGCAACACTTTTATTCCCAAGAACAATCCAGGACCTGTTGCAAAATTAAGTAATCCAAATATTCCCAGTGGGTGGGTGGGGACATATTACTTTTGTTTTAATGAGACTTAGGACCAGCAAAAAAGTGGAAATTTTTTTTGTACAACATTTGCAGTATTCATCATCCCTTTTTTGATTTGAGAAACAGGATTATAGGGAGAGATTTTCTCTCCTTTTTTTGTCTTCCTTCCTCCCTTTTTCTCTCCCTCCCCTCCCTCTTTTTCTATCTCTCTGTTTCTGTCTCTGTCTATTTTTCTGTCTGTCTTTCTTTTTGTCTTTGTTTCTTTTTCTCTCTGTCTCTGTCTCTGTGTGTGTGTGTGTGTCTCTCTGACTCTCTTTGTCTCCATCTCTGTCTGTCTCTTTCTCTCACTTCCTCTTTCTCTTTGTCTCTCTTCCCTCTTTATTTCATCAGTGGTCAGAAAATCATGGAATAAAAACACCCTTCATGCATACTTATTGGGAACTGATCTATAACTTAGAATCTTAGCAATCTTGCTGGAGCATTAGAAGGTTAAATAACTTTCCTATAATCACACAGCTAACATGTGATTGAAGAAAGATTTGAACTTAGGTCTTCTTTATACCCTTTATCCATCATGCCATAAACCTTTCTGATATAAAAGTGAAAAGTGTGCCAATCTTAAACTTTGAAGTTTAAGCCTAGGCAAGTCATTTGACCTCTCTAAAACTTGTTTATTTATTTGTAAAAAGGGGACATTGCTGTTTGCTTTGAAGAGTTGTTGAAATAATCAAATGAGATAGTCTCTGTGAAAAAAATTAAAAATCAAGAAGTGAAAGAAATTACTGTTTTTTCTTAACTGTTGTGTACTTTTGAAAAGTTGTTTAGTAAAGTCAAGGTTATTGTATATGTCAGATATCATGAACTTTAGCATCTGTAGTATGTTCATGAGTTTTACCTTCTGTACTATAAGGTCATGAACTTTATATCCTGAACAGCAGGATGCTAAATTTGTGTCTTTTGGTTGCAAGGAAGATTGGGTAAGGAGGTATGGCTGATGTTCAGCAAAAATCTATGACCATTACTGGAAAACCATTCTAGAGTGCTCCCACTCAATCCAATGTAGATGGGTAATACTGATTCAGACCTATCTACTTTCTTTATGAAGAAAAAATCCATAGAAGAGGAAGGCAGGTTTTATTTCATCAGCAGAACTCTGTCGATATGTTAATTTTGTACTCAATGATCAGTGGTACCAGGTATATCACCATCCCTGCTGCAAAGTTAAACGTCATAGATGTTTCTATGTTGCCAAAAATATAGTTAATGGTAGGTTGTGGATCACCCAGTGAGGACTCGTGAACAGGAATGCTAACACTCAGCTGGATGTACAGGATGGGAGATTGGTACAAGGGTCAAAAGACCTAAGAAGGAGATGGTCAAGATGAAACATGGGTTCATGAATTACTCTGGATATATATATATATATATATATATATATATATATATATATATATATATATATATATATATATATATATACAGAACAATAGGGTTCAGCCTTAAATTAGTCAAGCACCCAGGTAGGACTTGAAGGACCACCCAGGTATCACAGATAACACTTTCAGGAATAAGATGGCCATAGTACTTCTCCCTTTACTCAGACCACATCCAGAGTTTTCCATTTAGTTCTTGGAACAAACTTTTAAAAGGATATTCTTTAGATATGTATCATCCAGAGAAGGACAAGCACAATGATGAAGGACTATTAGTCTCTATTACTTAAGTTCACTGGGGATCTGTAGCCTGAGACAATGAAGGATGAGAACAGTTTGACTTCAAGTACTTTAAGGACTGCAAAGTAGAACAGGAACAAGACATTGTGTTTGGTCCCAGAGGGAAGAATAGGATCAGTGGGTGGAAATGAGATAGAAAAATTCAGTCTTGGTATCAGGAAAAATATCAGAATTAGAGCTGTCCATAAGTAGAGTGTGCTGCCTCAGCAGCTAGCGTTTCTTCATTCAAGATCTTTGGTGCTTGTGCTGGATTAGATGACCATTGAGTCTCTTTCAGCTCTAAAATCTATCATTTTGTAAGATCATAAAATAAAATAAATTTGATATTTGTGGAAATTGTTGGGGTAGGACAGGAAAGAGCTCTGGAAATGGTATCCATGGAACTGGGTTCAGATTCTACTATTTTCCCTAAACTATCTCTAAGATTTTGGGCAGGCCATTTAACTTTTATGACACCTCTTTTCTCAATAAGATGAAGCAATGTACTGGATGATCTCCTACAGATCCCTTTAAATCTCTGTCCCATAATTCTAAGTGGCTCGTAATGTGAATAGGGGTTTTAACCTGAGGTTTGTGGATAGATTTCAGGGTGGTCCATGAATTTAGATGGGAGGAAATTATACCTTTATTTTCAATAACCTTTGGTTTCCTTTGTAAACCTTTGCATTTTGATTTTATACATTTAAAAACATTATTCTAAGAAGAGGTCCATAGTCTTCATCAAATTGTGAGTGGAGTCCAAGAAATAAAAAATGGTTTAGGACACCAGGCATAATAAAATGGTCAAGATTATGAGCTCTCTTGTAGTTCCTTTTTGACTATAAACTAACCCCTGTCAGTAGTCCTCTAGACCTTGCACATGGGTGGTGAGTCTACAAAGGATGCAGAATGCTTGAGTCAGAGAAAGGAGAAGTTTTTGACAGGCAATCTCAAGACCATCCCCCTACTAATAGCCTCATGCAGATTATTTTAGCATCAGGCTCTACCAGTGTGATTTATTAAACTCTACATTTTATCTCACCAGAATTGCTCTGTTCTGTTAATGTGCATTTGTGATAGTGTAGCCTTGAGATGTTTTGAAGATAAATGGCTTCTGAAACTGAAACATTTTCAGAACCTGCAGCAGTTCAAACAGTTTAAAGGATGTTGAACGATTGATAGGGAGAGTAAAAATAAAAGGTCTTGATGACCCATGATGGGTTCTGATCTCTGACAAATGACTTTGTTGCCCTGATAAGATTTCTATTCTGCAGGGGGAATGCTGGTCCATGTGACCTGGCCCCCTCCTCCTGCCAGTGGCTAGTAATCTGATTACCTCATCTCCAGAAAGATACAACAGAGCCCAAGAAGGTCCAGACAAGGACAACTCACATAATTAAAAAAGATGGCAGAGGGTGGATTTACTGAAATATTAAGACTGGGACCCTCCAATCTGGAAAACTGCCTAAATAAACACTATAAAATTATAGAGGGAATAGAGAGGAAAACATGCTTGCTCATTGAATCCTGGCATAATAGAATTACAGGGCACCCCTTGAAGCTTGAAATAATTAAATTCAGGTCAAATAAGGGGAGATACTAGTTTACCCAACAGGTGGTAAACTGATTAAATTCATTCCCCAAAGGGGCATGGGCTGAAAATATGAATAGTTTATTTGGAAAGGGATAAATCAATTTAGAAACTTTAGATCTATATTCAATATTGTCATACCTTTCTGATCCAATCTTTCTCTGACTACCTTAAATATGAATTCACTGGTCCAGTTCTTCTCCTCTTACAAATATACCACATCATTCCTATTTCAGAATTTTGCTTAGGCAATTTTATTACCAGCAAAGGAACTCTTCTTTTTTTTAATTTCTATAAGTAAATCCTATATTGTCCTACAATAGTGAAACTATGTAATAAATCCATATCAATTATATTTAATGCTTATAAATATATATACACTCTTGTGTACAATGCAAAAGTGTATTGTATATAAAATTTATACTCTAATACTATATGTAAATCTTGAATGAATTATTAATACAAGATTGTCATACATAGTGAAACCATGTGATAGGTCTATATCAATTATATGTAATTATAAATATACATACATACTTTTGTACAATGCATATGTGTATTGTGTACAAAATTCATACATGTAACATAGATAAATGATTGAGGCATTGTGGTAAAATGAATAGAGAAGAGCTGGTTGGCTTTTCTTACTTTTTCTGTCTTTTTATTCTTTATTCTTTTTCATACTCCCTATGTTTCATCTGTATGTACTGACTTATTGCTCTTCATACAGCTTGCTCTGGACCGTGACATTTGATATTTATTCCCCATGCCTGGAATTCTCTTTTTCACTTCTGACTTTTCGCTTCCTTCAAGCTTTAGCTGTAATCTGCCTTTCCACTTTCCACTAAGATTATGTTCTCTTTATGCTATTCATGTATCATTGATACATTTAGCTATTTGCATAACCTCCCTCATTAGAATGTGAGCTCTCTATGAGCCAACTTGCCTTTCTTCCTAAACTCAGTACTTGACCCTGTCCATGGTTCCAGAGTATAGGTGTTTGTTGACTGACTAACCTAGAAAACTTGGGTTTAATTCTGCCTTTGACATATCCTAATTAGCACATTTTTTCCCTGGCATCTTACCAATAGAGGAGGTCTGAAATTTCTCACAAAAAGAGGAGAAAAGGTGGTGGTGAGGTATGTTGGCTTCAGTAAGGCAACAATATGGCCACTAGTGAAAATGAAGAATAGAGACAAAAGGTTTATCTCTGGGACAGCTAAATGGCACAGTGGGTGGAGTATTCATTCCAAAGTCAGGAGGACCTGAGTTCAAATCTGACTTCAGAAACTTAACATTTACTAATTGAGCAAGTCATTTTAAGCCTAATTGCCTAAAAAAGACTTAGCTCTTTTAGTTTGTTCAAATGTCATCACCACATCACTAGTACCAACTACCAGCACTACAAATGTTGACATAATGCCTTAATATTTGCAAAACATTTTATATATATGATCCCATGAAAAATGAATGTTTGAGATTTTGTTGTATAGTGTCTTTTCTTACCTTCCTCTCACAGGTCTGGTGTCTAAAGTGCAGGAATCTTTCTTTGAACAAAATTGTCATTTCTGGATCCTAAGAGTTTAGATTAGATAAATAAATTCTTCCTCTGAGACAAGAATCAGTGCTATATTCAAAGATGGAGTCAAGCCTCTGTTTCTTCTAATGGTCAGTACAAATGCTACCTTTCACAGGAGACCTTTGATTTTTCTAATAGCTCCAGTTGTTAAAATATGCAAAAGCATACACATAAAGCACACACATACATAAACATACACATATTCATGATCTAATTAAATATGCAAAACACTGTTAATGTTAAAGTTTTGTATATACATTCCAAATGCATATATCTAGGCAAAGGCATATTTATTCACCTACACATGTATGTACACACACATTTCTTTCTGTCTGTCTTTCTATCTATTTATCTATTTATTCACCTTTCTTCCTCTCTTTTTCCCTTCTTCCATCCCTATCTATCTATCTGTCTGTCTACCAGAGGAGCTAAACTTTTGTTGTCTGCCTTCCCTGAGATCATGCATCCTCTTCTTCACCTTGGCCATTTAAAAATTTCTGTAGCTTATAAATCTTATTCATATTTTCCCATTCTTCCTTTTGTGAGAAATTCAGCCAAATTGCCACTACTATTAATGGACATAGAAATTATATATTAATGAATTTCTATTTTGTTTCACTCATCAGCCCCATGCCTTATTAAATCATAAGTCCCTTCTCTGACCATCTCTTCCATCCATTCATTCACATATATACATATACGTACACATATACATACACCTTCTATAATACAGATATCTCTATCTTTCTAAATTTTATTATTTGTTTTTCTCATTAGAATAGAAGCTCCTTGCTAGCAGAGAGTATCATGTTTTCATATTTATAGTCACAGTTGCATAACCAGTACTAAGCACTAAACTATAGGTATCTGATACTTGTCTTCAAATATTTGAAAAATTATTACATGGAAGAAGGAGCTTTCTGAACTTTCTGAGAACAACAGATTCTGATTTCTAGATTGAATCTCATTGGCACTACAAATAGTCAATACTGGGCCTATGAATATTTGAAAATGTGGGATGAGCCAGTGCTCATAGTGTTCAGGCCCTGAAAATAATGAGAACAAGGTTATCCATTCTGATATTCAGTATATCTTCCACAGAGATAAGCAGAGACAGGTAAAAATGATTTAACAATGACTGTCAAATTAAGTGATTCATTAAGAAGGAAGAAAACAATTTATCTCTTTTCCCTTTTCTTGGTATAGGGTTCTAGACATGTAACTTAAGGTTGTTAATACATTTATCTAGGACATAAGCTATTATATACTAATAAAAAATATTGCAGTGGAGAAGAGAAAAGTGACATTTTTTGAGCCTCGGGTCATACATGCATTCCTACCCTAAACTGAGATAAAATTAATTTCTCAATAAGTGATAATTTATTACTATGTGCAAATTACCATACTAGATTAGGTGCTGGAGTTATGGAGACAAAATGTAATTGTTCTTGACCTCAATCTTATCTTCTACTGAGTAGACAATATATTTGTATGTGTGTACATATGTTTGTATGTATACACACATACACATGTGTGCACACATACATACACAGACTATATACAAACTAAATCTAAATACATTTTTTGGAGAGAAGCCACTAGTTAGAGGAAGGAGATAAAGCAATAGTGATGCTTGATTTAACCTTTGATAGAAACTAAGAGTTCTAAGAGGTGAACGTGAGGAGAAAATGCAATTTGGGTATGGGAGCTTGCCAGTGCCAAGATAGGAGATAAAAGACTCCTGTATGGTCTAGCATGATTCCCCTTTGTAATTAGCAGATTCTGTTTGTGAGAAGCTAAAGCAGGGTTAAATGTATAATTAGTGCTTTGGAAAAGGAATTATCTCTGAGAAAGGTTTTCTGGCCTGAGTGGGAACTAAGCCAATGATTCTGGCCTTATTAGTATTATTGTTGCTGCCCAGAGGGGTCACTGGGTTAAGAATCAGGAAGCTTGGTTTAAGACTATGAGGACATTGGTTAGCTTCTCTGAGAATCTCAGTTTCCTTATCATAAAAATGAGAGGAATACTTGTACTACCTCAGGACTCCTGTGAGCAAACTGTTTGTGTTATACAAATGATTCATTCCCATAATTCTTTTAAAATAAAGTACCAACTTCTTAACCTAGATTTCATTTTTTTTTACAATATGGGTCTAATTTATCTTTTAAGCTTTTTTCTGACATTTCTTCATCACACATTCTAACATTAAATCAATTTGACTGAATCCAATCCAAATAGATTTAATTTGCATTTATTAAGCACCTACCAATATACAGAGCATTATGATAGGTTCTGGCAATATTAAGACAAAATGTAAAACAATGTCTGTCCTCAGGGAACTGATCATACTGAAGGAAAGAACGTGTACCCAGGAAAGTAAATACCAGGTAATTTGAGGAAAGAGAACATTACACCAGGGATAAGTGGGAGTAGGTGGGTAGAAGAGAGGTCTCTTTTAGGAAACAGTACCTAAGTAGATCCTTGAGGTTTCTAAGAGGTAAAGATGAGGAGGAAACTCACTCTAGATATAGGGATTACTCTGAGCAAAGGCACAGATGAGAAATGAGATTCTGAGTTTGGGGAGCAGCAAGTCAGTCATTTTGGCTGAAGGAAAGTAAAATGAGTGGTATCTGTGATGGAATTCTACTGCACTATAAGAAATGATGAACTCAGTGATTTTAGAAAAAACATGGAAAGACATGCAAGAATCAAGAGAATATCGTATATATTAACAGTAATGTTTTTAAAATGACTTTGAGCGAATAAATTATTTTGACTATTACAAATAATCAGTCTGTATCCCTACAATGAAGCTATTTACTGTTTGGTGAATTCTTTCTGACCTTCATTATTTCAAATACCTTCTTTGTCCCTTATGTCTACAAACTTCTTCCATTATTATAATATAATTCTATTGAAATTCTTCCCACTGGCCTAAATTTTTCCTTTATTTTCTTTTGAAGAGTTTTTCCTTCTTCCGGATAATATATCTTGGTATCTCTTTTATGTGCTCTTTGCCATTGTTGATCATTCTCTCCTCTATTACTCTCTTCTCTCTAGGTTTTGGATACAACTCTATTTGGGCCTCTTCCTCTCTTTCTCCATTGTTGGCTCCTCTTCCAGATCAGACCTTCCAACAATAGGTGTCCCACAACTATGGGTGTCCAGGACCCTCTTCTCTTTTCCTTTTTTTTTTTTTTTTTTTTTTTTTTTTTTTAGCAATCTTATCAGTTACCTAGACATCTCTTTACTAAAGATTTCCAAGTTTATCTCTCCTGCCCCAATTCCTTTTCCCTCCTCCAATCTTCATTCTCCAACTGCTGTTCAGATATCTTGAAGTACATGTTTTAAAAATTATTTTTAATTTATGGAATAAAAGCAGCATTTCCATAACATAGTACAACAACAAAAAAGAAGATTGCACACAAAATTGCAAATCTACAATGCACAACTTGCTATTCTTTTTAAATATACAACAAAATCATACCGTAAATTTTTTTCCCTTTTTTTCTCTTCCATGGATACACACATCTATATATGCACATAAATGTATACATACACACTTATATATGTAAATTTTAATACATTTTTATCCAGTTTAATCTATCTTTCTTTGGAAAAATAGCATCTTTCTTCAATGTCCTTTATAGCTTTGGGGTATTTATATTAGTCAAAATAACTTATTCACTCAAAGTCATTTTTAGAACAATATTGCTGTTACTATATACAATGTTCTCTTCATTCTCATTTCACTCTTCATTATTTCATGCACGTCTTTCCATGTTTTTCTAAAATCATTGAGCTCATCGTTTCTTATAATACAGTAGAATTCTATTACATTCAAATACCACAACTTTTTCAGTCATTTCTCAAATTGATGAGCATCCCTGAAATTCCCTGAAATATCATGCTCTTCCCCCAGTTCCTCCCCTTGCTGCCTTCTCTACTACTGTAGGGGACAAAACTTTTCTCTGGGGCTCCAAGGTTTGCAACCTAGGATGACCTCACTTCCATCCAAGCTGTTGTCGAGGTTTGTCAATATAACCTTTGCAACATCTCTCAAATATGCCAGCTTCTCTCCTTTGACACTGCCCCAATTTTAGTGCAGATATTTATCTCCCATAGCTGGATTGTTGTAATAACTTCTGGGATGCCTATCTGATTCAAGTCTCTCCCCACTCCAATTCCAATCCTGCAACTTAAATTCAAAGAGAGTCACTTATTGCTCGGGGAAATAAAGTGACTTTCCCAGGATGAATGTTTGTGTCAGAAGCAGATCTTGTATAGACTGCCATACTATCTTGATCTATCTTTTTATATATTTGTCACATTCTAATTTCCAGTGAAGTAATTTGAATCTCTACCTGATGTCCTTTACCAAATTATTAGGCTTTGGAAAGCAGAGATTGTTTTGATTTTCATCTTTGTATCTTAGTGAAAAACACAGGACCTTATATAGCTTATACTTTATACAGCTCTTATATAGAGCAAGTTCTTAATATAGTTTTCTAGGCTGATTCAGTGGTTTTGTGAGATTCTGTGAGAATGTCTGGCCGGAGATTCAGCTTCCAAGTTTAATTCTGGTCCCAGACACTTATGTTACATGATTCTGGGCAAGCTACATGACCCTGTTTGCCTCAGTTTCCTTATGGATAAAATGAGTTGGAGAAGAAAATAGCAAATCACTCCAATATCTTTGCCAAGAAAACCCCAAATAGAGTACTGAAGAGTTGGACATGAGTGAAAAATGATTGAAGAACAATAAAACACTGATAAGTTGAATATTTTATCTCAGTGATGTACACCTTGATTTTTTGATTTTTCAAAAAAAAAAATTTCCCCAGATGGTTACAATGACACAGTGGGCATCCTCTAGATATTTGAAATCTATTAACACCCAACTATTGAAAAAATAATCAATATGGAATAAATTTAATTTAAAAATTAATTGATTTCCTCCCTTTCAAAGAGAGATTGAAAGTAGTATGCTTCTTTTGGGACTCCATGAAGAGGTAAACATATGTCTAAATTCACTAAATTTTAGAAAAAAAAAGATGATCCATAGGTGTAGTTACATGCACACAGGGAAGGAAGTTGACATGGGATTGTTGATTGTTTTTGGCATGATTTGGCCAGAGGAATGATATTTTTGCACTGACATCAAATAGTGATGATTTCAGCTTTATAACAGGTATCAAATACAATAATGTGGTACAAGGTTAAACAGTACCATAATAGCAATAAAAATCAACTTGGAAGGAGTCATGCTTCTTGGCCAATTTGTCTTGCTCAATATAGAGATAGGTGGGATAGTCTAATTGGATAAGAATAGTTTGCAGCATCTAGCCAAAAAGCACTATAATTACCAAGAGGACATGAATAAGTAAGCTGCTTCCTATCCAGACCTCCACCATAGACATCATAATATCCACCAATCTGTAATTTCAGTGATAGTTGAACCAGCATGGAGGTCAAGACTTGGGTGGAGAAGCCTCAGCATAAGTAAAATAAAAACATAATAAGGTTTGTACAAAACTTTGACTGGGGAGAGTAGAGTTCATTTACTTGAGGTATGGCTCAAAATTTTTATGAATATAAGCATGGTGCTATTTAATATTAGACAAAATTTATGATTTAATAGATTTAATAATAATAGAAGTAATAAATCACATTTATGTATATGATTTGATCTAAACTAATTTATATAAATTGTCTTGATCTACATTAAAACTTTGGGAAATGAGATATTTATATATAAATGTATATACATATGTGTATATTTATGATCAATTGAAGAACTAGTGTATAGTGATGCTGATAAAACAAATCCCCTGGAACTTATAGTCTTGGAGGTAACTAGTGGACACAGAGATGTAGGGTGATACTTTAGATAGAAGTTGGTCATGAAGACCTCACTCTGACCCACACTAATTATGTGGTCAGTTCATCAGTATTAAATGTTAAAATGACAGGTAGGCAGGAACAGCTAGATGGTATAGTATATAGATCATCAATAATGGAGTCAAGAAGATCTGAGTTCAAATTTAGTTTTTGACACTTACTGGTTCTGTGACCCTGGCCAGTCACCTATCTCCAATTGTCTCAGGAAAAAAAAAAGAGAGGACTGGTAGATATCCTCTAAGCATTTACAATATATTATTGATGAGTTACAGAAAAATACATTTATATACATATATATATACATAGTTGGAGGGATAGCATTAAGATTTGCCTCTTTCATTTCTTTAGCTTTCTAACACCAAATACTTTAAGAAAAGAAAAAAAAATTTCCTTGGATGAACCCACACTGAAAAAAAAGAAAAAAATACTTCTGTTCATTTATAATTCCAAAAACTTTAATTATGAGCTTGAGTAATTGACTATGTTATGATTGTCAGTAAAGGACTATCTGCAGTTTCACCCACTGAAGGTCTGTGATATGGTGAGAAACAACATCAGGAGAAGTAAGTTCAAATCCTGATTCCACCATATAATTTTGGCCAAAACAGTTATCTTATAAGTCTCACTTTCCTTCTCAGTATAGGGTGTTTTCCTGCTAATGCCAATCAATAACTGTTCTGAGATTCATAATATTATAGGTAGCTGCCTAGGACATTCAGTATTACACAGACATTATGTATTAGAGTCAACAAACAAAGTTTTCCTGACATTGATCTCTATCCATCTCTATTCATTATGCCACATTGACTTTCCTATTAAAGGTGAAGTCAAAATGTTTTTTTTTTTAATTCATTTTTCCAAATTATCCCCTCCCTCCCTCCACTCCCTCCCCCCGATGACAGGCAATCCCATACATTTTACATGTATTACAATATAACCTAGATACAATATATGTGTGTAAATACCATTTTCTTGTTGCACATTAATTATTAGCTTCCGAAGGTATAAGTAACCTGGGTAGATAGACAGTAGTGCTAACAATTTACATTCGCCTCCCAGTGTTCCTTCTCTGGGTATAGTTATCTCTGTCCATCATTGATCAACTGGAAGTGAGTTGGATCTTCTTTATGTTGAAGATTTCCACTTCCATCAGAATACATCCTCATACAGTATTGTTGTTGAAGTGTATAGTGATCTTCTGGTTCTGCTCATTTCACTCAGCAACAGTTGATTTAAGTCTCTCCAAGCCTCTCTGTATTCCTCCTGCTGGTCATTTCTTACAGAGCAATAATATTCCATAACCTTCATATACCACAATTTACCCAACCATTCTCCAATTGATGGACATCCATTCAACTTCCAGTTTCTAGCTACAACAAAAAGAGCTGCCACAAACATTTTGGCACATACAGGTCCCTTTCCACTCTTTAGTATTTCTTTGGGATATAATCCCAATAACAGCAATGCTGGGTCAAAGGGTATGCACAGTTTGACAACTTTTTGGGCATAGTTCCAAATTGCTCTCCAGAATGGCTGGATTCTTTCACAACTCCACCAACAATGTATCAGTGTCCCAGTTTTCCCACATCCCCTCCAACATTCATCATTATTTGTTCCTGTCATTTTAGCCAATCTGACAGGTGTGTAGTGGTATCTCAGAGTTGTCTTAATTTGCATTTCTCTGATCAGTAGTGATTTGGAACACTTTTTCATATGAGTGGAAATAGTTTCAATTTCATCATCTGAGAATTGTCTGTTCATATCCCTTGACCATTTATCAATTGGAGAATGGTTTGGTTTCCTATAAATCAGGGTCAGTTCTCTATATATTTTGGAAATGAGACCTTTGTCAGAACCTTTACTTTTAAAAATATTTCCCCAATTTGTTACTTCCCTTCTAATCTTGTTTGCATTAGTATTGTTTGTACAGAAACTTTTTAGTTTGATGTAATCAAAATCTTCTATTTTGTGATCAATAATGATCTCTAATTTTCCTCTGGTCATAAATTCCTTCCTCCTCCACAGGTCTGAGAGGTAGACTATTCTCTGTTCCTCTAATCTATTTATAATCTCATTCTTTATGCCTAAATCATGGACCCATTTTGATCTTATCTTGGTATATGGTGTTAAGTGTGGGCCCATATCTAATTTCTGCCATACTAATTTCCAGTTTTCCCAACAGTTTCTTCTGAATAATGAATTTTTGTCCCTAATGTTGGTATCTTTGGGTTTGTCAAAGATTAGATTGCTATAGATGTACCCTTGAAGTCAAAATGTTTTGAGAGCAAAGAGTGAACACTTCTTCCCAATTCACAATGACTTGTGTGAAAGCTTAGGTCTTTTTATTTAAGTGACCTGTACGTCCTTTCCCAACTCCTTCAGAGAAGCAGCTTTGCTTAGTAGAGGCAGGAAGACCTAAATTCAAGCCTTGCTTCTGACTCACAGTAGCTATGTGACAATGGGTAAGTCATCTGATTTCTCTCTGCCAGAAAGATTTCTGCCTTTTTTTTCTAAGAAAATTTTCTAAAACTTTTTAAGATTAAAGATTCTTAACTAGAGTATGTGAATCAAAAAAATTGATAACTGTATTTTAATATAATTGGGTTTTCTTTATAATTTTAGGTATTTTATTTTCATTTAAAAGCATTATTTGGAGGAGTCTATAGGTTTCACCAAACTTCCCAAAGAGTCTATGATTTATTTTTATTTTTTAATAATAGCTTTTTATTTTCAAAATACATGCAAAGATAGTTTTCAACATTAACCCTTGAAAAACCTTGTGTTCCCAATTTTTCCTCTTCCCCCTCCCATCCCTTTTCCTAGAGAACACATAATCTATTATATGTTAAAATGTATAGTTTTTTCAATACATTTTCCCACATTTATCATGCTGCACAAGAATGATCAGGTTTAAAAGGAAAAAAATAAGAAAGAAAAAAAAACAAGCAAATAACAACAAAAATACTTATCAAAATCAAAATCCTCTCACTGGGTGCAGATGGTTCTCTCCATCACCATGGCTTGAATCACCTCACTGTTGAAAAGAGCCACACCCATCAGAATGGATCACAGTACAATCTTGTAGCTATGTATAATGTTTTTTTTGGTTCTACTCACTTCATTCAGCATCAGTTAATGCAAATCTCTCCAGATCTTTCTGAAATCATCCTGCTAATCATTTTTATTGAAAATAATATTCCATAACATTCATATACCATAACGTATGCAAAACATTCTCCAACTGATGGGCATCCATTCAGTTTTCAGTTCCTTGCCACTACAAAATGTTTGCTACAAACATTTTTGCATATGTGGGTCCTTTTTCCTTTTTTTTATGATCTCTTTGGGATATGGGCCTGGTAGAGATTTCAAAGGGTATGCACAATTTGATAGACCTTAGAGCCTAGTTCTAAATTGCTCTCCAGAAGGGTTGGATCAGTTTACAACTCCACCAATAATCTATTACTGTCCCAGTTTTCCCATATTCCCTCCCACATTCATCATTATTTTTTCCTGTAATCTTAGCCAATCTGAGAGATGTGTATGTCAGAATTGTCTTAATTTGCATTTCTCTAATCAATAGTGATTTAGAACTTTTTTTCATGTGACTAAAAATGCCTTTAATTTCTTCATCCAAAAATTAATGTTCATATCCTTTGATAATTTATCAATTAGAGAATGGCTTGTATTCCCAAGGGGTCTATGATTTTTAAAAATGGTCAAGACTTCTTACTCTGACATGCTAAGCTGCATGGTCCACACCTGGAATTGCTCCTATTAATGAAACCCTAGGTTCAGATTCAGGGAAAAAATATGTCACCTCCTGTGGTCCCAGGCAGTGCTAGTCTCTCCTATTAGTTCAGCTCTTCCTCTTTGGTTGGTGGCCTCTCACTTATGCTGTTGGGAAAAGAAGAACTTTTTGTAATTAAAATTGGAATGGAAAGTAATATCTGAGAACTTCCTAAATGTTGGTTACTAGTCACTGGCTAGTGATGGAAAAGAAAATAAAGGAATTTCTTCTCTTCCCTAAAGCTTGATCTAAAATATTTGTTATCTTCTACTTCGTTCAGTTCCTATATTGCTTCCAGTTGATATGAAGCAAAGGTCTAAGTGATTCTAAAGAATGATCTTAACATATTTTTGATAAAACTTTTGTAGACACAATTCCCTCTTCCCTCCCTCCACTGTTCTACTTATATTGATTTGTGTGATTAATGCAGTTTCTGGCACATGATAGGTGCTGAAGAAGTGCTTATTGATTGATTGATTTCTTTCATCATACCTAGTATGTAGTAAGTTCAGAATAATTGACTGAGGCCAAGCATAAAGGCTTATATATGTAGGATAGGTAGGCATTTAATAAATGGTGAATTTGATTCAACTGGGAAGAGAAGAGAATCCACAGCTATGTAATGATGGCTTTGTTCCAGGCACTGTGTGCTAAGTGTTTTTTGCACATATTAGCCTAGAAGATGTATCCTAGCAAAGGCAGATAATAAACATGAAAAACTGAATGCAAGTGTTATTTTGTTTTTTACAGTCCAATCTGGATACTTCTCTATTTCCCTTTCATGCTGGAGTAATATTTAGTTGTCTGAAAATTTAGCTTCAAAGCTAAAGGAGAAACGAGACAACAAATAGTACGAAGCATTGACGGGAAAGCTTGTTGAGTTCCATCCACAGTGAAATCTCATTAGTGGTGTTTTTCTGGCAGCTGAGTTTGTTGAAGCAGAGCATTGGAGGAGAGGCAGGAACCTCAGGGGGCCACTGAGTCCATTTTTGTGTCTCCTGGTTATAGTTTGTAGTGCTTACAAGCCAAAGACTGCAGCTCTAAACCTGATCATAGGGCTTAGAGGGATATTTGGGCAGTGTCTGAATAACTCAGAATCTCTTAAGGATGGACTAGAGATCTGAATAACATTCCTCTGGCCTCTAGGGTTGAACAATAAAGCACTTGCCTACTGGCCTGTGGAATAAGCTATTTTTTGATATTTTTTTGAGAGGGTGAAGGAAGAGATGGTGCAATTCCTGGAAACTAGGTGAGAATTTGCTCAGCCTCCTTCATGGCTGCAGCACATTTATTCATTCATCCTACATTAATAGAACTGAACATGTAATTTCACTGATATAGGATATTCCAGGATGAGGAAATTCCCTCCACTGATGCAGGTTGGGACCTACTTTGCAATTTACAGTCTTAGAGAATTATCCAGGGCACTGAGATGTTAAGGGACTTGTCCAGAGTGGCACTGCCAGGATGTGCCATTGGTAGGACTTGAACCTAGAGCTGAGACCAGCTCTCTGCTTTGTTATTTGGCACCCCTGAATAGTGTAACAATAACTACAACTGATATGAATATAGTACCTGAAGATTTATAGTTGACATGTTATTTTATTGGATTATCATGATGAATTTATGAGGTAAGTATCACAGCTATTACCCTATATTGCATATGAGGTAACAGGTTGAGAGAGACTAAATGACTTACTCAGGTTTACAGAACTAGTAGGTGTCTGGGGCAGGATTGGAACCCAAGTTATCTTGGACTCTAAATGCTACACAATATTCATTTCATTACATATTGGGCTTAGATATAGAGGAGAGAGAAGAGTTGGTAAAGTGCCCATTAAGATAAGTGTGTCCTCCAGAAATTTGTAGGCCAATTGAGAAAGCAAGACAAATGTACATGAAATATTTATTTATTTATTTAAATTAAATGACTTGCCCAGGGTCACAAAGCTAGTAACTACTAAGTGTCTGAGGCTGGATTTAAACTCAGGCCCTCCTGACTTCAGGGCCAATTCTCTAGCCACTGAACCATCTAGCTGCTCCTCATGTGTAGATGTGATCCTCAGGTATACTTCCATATGAGGGCATGAACATTTTGGGAGTGATGAGCAGAGCTTTATCTGAAATAGCTCCAAGCTTCCAATTGTCTCCCAATTAGAAAAAAAGAATAATGAGTATAGGAGTAGGTCCATAATATCTATTTTTATGTAGCCCTATGTTTTCTGCTCCTTTTAGGATACATACAAGAACTCTATGGCCATTAAATAAAAAGTATGTTGTATAGAGCAGGGGGCCTTAAATTACTTTTCTATCATGGGCCATATTGGTAGTGTGCTGAAATTTTAGAACACTTTCTTGAAATAATGTTTTTAAATGCATAAAATACTATGTAGGAAATGAACAATATTAAAATATAATTATCAAATTTAAAAGAAAAAATCAGAGACCCCAGGTTAAGAAGTACTGATGAAATGGAGGATCTGTTGGATCTGAAATTGCAAGGAACCTTTGATCAAATTTTGACTTTGATACTAATGGGTAAACCAATTAAGTTTTCTGGGCCTTTTATCTATAAGATGTGATTAGAGATGCCTATAGTTCTTATAGAATGGTGATGAGGATCACAAAATTCTGTGAGCCTAAAAGCACTATATAGGGTGTCCCAAATGGCTCAGCTGGCTTGAAGACAATAAAGCTTATTAAAGTATTAAAGCTTAAAACTGCTGTAAGAATTTTGGCATACCACATATAATGTTAGACATTATTGTTACTCATCCATAGTAGTGCAAGGTCTGAGTCAATTTCAAACTGAGTAAAATAAATGCTGCAAAGATGCTTCATCTACATTATTTTGGGTCCAATTCAACTCTTCGGAAATATTCTTTCTATGACTGGTCCAAAACTTCCTCAGGAACTTTAGATACTGAACTAAAAACATTTTTCTTCTTGTCTTTGGAACATTTGTGGTGATGGATGATCTATCAAACAGGACGTTAGAAAAATACACACACATGCACACATACACAGGCACAGACACACACACATTTCTGTTGTGACAGTTCAGAAATATAATTAGAATGGATAGGTGATTAGAGAGATCTTGAATGCTGCTCATTTTTCTTTTAGGTTGATACATACTGAAAAGAAAAATAAATGTACACTTAGCACTATTATCATTCTATTATTCATGCTATTTTGAATCTATTTTTATCCAAATCATATTCTTCTTATTACTGTCTAAAGTGCCACCAGCACTGCCCACAGGGAGCCAAGACTACTTTCTTTTATTAGGAAATATGTTTGTTTGCTAGTGACAGACTGGGGCCTGTTGCTGTTTGACATCCTTAAACTTGAAACAGCCTCTGTCCTCTGTTGCTTACAGAGTGTCTCACAGCCTTTTGTTGTGCCTTCTGATGACTGGCTTTTACTAAGAAAAATGAATAGAAACAGCCATGTCTGGCAATCTTGATAGTGAAGGGCATAGTGAAGCAGAGGACACAGAAGAAAGATAGCTGGGCCTCTATAGATAACTCCCCATCTGACATTAGTGTCTTATGATGGAAGTGAGGCTGAAAATGACAGTGTGAACACATGAAAGGGAGCTGATAGGCTGAAAGAGATGCTGGGAGGTCACCCTCTCCATTGCTTTCTGTTTGAAGAGGATGGCAATTTAGCCATCTCAGCTGCTTATTTTATAGAAGTTTCTCTTAATTTTTTTTGGCTTTGATATACCACTGTGGGTTCTACTGTGAACCTGGTCTAATAAATTGAACCCCAAAGCTCCCCTAAAATAAGCTTATCTTTGTAGTATAATATGGTGATTCTTCTTCCTGTAATCTAAACCCATTCTTCCTTATCCTCTTCTTTTTGAAAAGAAGTGTTAAGCATTAAGATCTAAGACATTTTCTTTCCTATCCTTGTAGGATATCAGTCACTTTAGCTTTCATCTCTAGAATACATAAGTCCACTTAATTTAGCCTCCTTCCTTCCTTCCTTCCTTCCTTCCTTCCTTCCTTCCTTCCTTCCTTCCTTCCTTCCTTCCTTCCTTCCTTCCTTCCTTCCTTCCTTCCTTCCTTCCTTCCTTCCTTCCTTCCTTCCTTCCTTCCTTCCTTCCTTCCTTCCTTCCTTCCTTCCTTCCTTCCTTCCTTCCTTCCTTCCTTCCTTTTCTCCCTTTTCCTTGTCCATTCCCTTTCCTCCTGTTCTCTTCTCTTTTGTCTTCTTTTTCTCTTTTCCTTTTGGCTCTCTGTCTACTTTCCCTACAAATTTAAACATAAAAAAACTTTGAGAAGCAAGCTTACACTGTGGACAGGGTGCCACACTTAAAGTAAGGAAGACCTGGAATTGAATTTCAGAAAATAATTTGCTTAATTCCTTAGCCAATTTATCTGAACCTATCTAAGAAAGCTTATTGAAGAGATTTACTGGTGAAGAGAGACCACTCACCACCACAATTACAGCTTCTTCACATATTTGAATAGAAAAATCTTATTATTCATACCAGGTATTTCCTAAGTACATCATGAGTATGCATGTTTTCACATAGTTTTAATCTGATTCTTTGCATTCTAAGTAGTCTAATGGACAAAAGGAATAGAATAAACTGACAAATTAATCAATATTGAAACTAGCACCCTAAAAACTATCCTAAAAAATAGCAATTCTCTGACTAATCTAAATGACAGCTTTGTATATCTGCTAAAAAATAAATAGTTTTTTTAAAAATTAATTCTTCCAGGAATGGTATTATAAGACCACTAACCTTTTCTTTTTGAGAACTATTAGATAACTGTGACTTACTCATGTGTATTTTATGTTTTCTTCAAAAAAATCTGTCATTTCTTTGGATTCCACAAAGCGGAGTCACTTCTCTCCTCAGTTAAATGATATGATCAAATGAAATCATTGCCTAGTGGTCAGCCTCTCCTGTCCTTCCTAGGCTTCTCTTCAAATGAAAATCATATTATCTGTCACTGGAGTATTGAGAACCTTTTTATCCAAGCTAATCCAATCCAAATTAACAAGGATGTTTTATGTATTGACTATGTAGAAGGCACAGTGCTAAGCACAATGGGAATACAAAAAGAAAATGAATACCAATTCCTGTCCTCTAGGTTCTTATATTTTTTTGGAATAGGGGACTAAACCTATAATTTCTCCTGATATCAGGAAATCTAAGTTCACTCTCTATGAACACATTTAATTTAACTTTCTTTACAATTTATAGATTAAGAGAATTACCTCACATAGCCAGCGTGCATCAGAGGTGGGGCTTGAACCTATCTTCCTGATTCTGATGCCATGTCAATTAATGTCCCAGATACTTCGTTTCATGAGCTATTGGACAACTAGATGTTGCAGTGGATAGATTGCTGGTCCTGGAGTCAGGACTCATATTCCTGTGGTTAAATCCAGTAATGAACACTATCTGCTTCTGGGCCAATCATTTCATTCTGTTTGTCTCAGTTTCCTCAACTATAAAATGAGCTAAAAAATTGGCAAACTACTCCAGCATCCTTGGCAAGAAAATCTCATATAGGGTCATGAAGCACTCTTCAGTGCTTCAGTGCAGGACTGAAAGATGACTGAATAATCAGGTGGGACTTGAACCCAAATCTTTTGGTTAATGCCATGTCAGTTAATTTCCCAGAGCCATAATTTCTTCCGCCATAAACTGGAAATGACCATTCATGTACTATCTATCACCCAGGTCTGTCATGACAAAAGTGCTTTATAAATATATTTATGTGGTTTTGTTTGTAGGATGGTTGGGGAGAATCACAAAGTTAGAAATTAGAGGAGATGTCATTCCTTTAACTAATGGGAACAGACCACATCCTTGTATGTGGCTGAGGAGTGTGAGGAACTACAGTTTCAAGGAGCCAGAAGTGTCATCCATTTGGAAATTGAAAGAGATGAGGATGAGGACTGGATAGAAGTGTATTGACTAGTTATTCTTTTAATACAGTGGAAAATAGTATTTCATTGTATAGATTTATTTTATGTGTATATATCATGTTTTCCCACAAAATTACAGTATTCTTAAGGGCAGAGACTATCTCTTATACTTCTTCCTTCTGCCACATATTTAATAGAATACAATCTATTTGAGGGCCAGAACAATTTTTTCTATCTTCAACTCTCCAGTGTCTAACAAGGGACATGGCATGTAACAAAAACTTCACAAATGTTTATTGATTGCTTTAATGTATTCTATTTAAACAACTTTTGGCGATGGGGGTTTAAACCTGTGACTGAGAAACTCCCATGGTACAGATTAGTGACTCATTTACACCTCATATTCTAAGCAAATTGCCTGGGCTACTGAGAGATTAAGTGATTTGATCACCCTTGGCCACTCTTCCAGAGGCAAGATTCAGACTCAGGTGTTCCTGGTTCTAAGGCTAATTCTCTTTCTACTATTCTATTCTGCCTCTTAGAGTATACTAGTTGAACAAAATAAACTTGCATATAGCTCCTGCAACCTGCTTACTGAGAATTATTTATTCTCTTCTGTAGATAGCTCTTTTATGAATTATGAATTTTGCCTTTGACAAAGCCAAAATAATTATAAATGCATTTTTCCTTCTTGTTATGTCTTCTATTTATCTCCATTTCATTGTAGGGAAGGATTTGAACACCAACAAAGCCTTTTTCAGTTGCTCACAAATACAAAATTGCTGTGCTGCAGTAATTAATTTTTTCTTTTTACTTTCACCTAATTGAATTTGTGCAAGTGAGGAGGAAAGAGTTTTATCGAGAATGGGAGAAGCGTACTTCTCACCCCTGACTTCAATCACATTGACTAACTACTTCATTAGACCATATGCAAGCCCAGTGACACATCATTAATTTTCATGGATATAATCTGGGAAGCCAAATGTTTGTGGAAGAGTAGTCTGGAAAGAATAGTGTAACTGTATTAACACTTATTTAAAAATAAGCCACAAGTTGGTTCTCATGTCACCTTTGTCATATTATGCATTTGTCGCTTAAATGCATTGATCACAGATATAGACAAATTCTATTGTACCCAGTCCTGAAAAGCTTAATATTGGTTTATACATAAAAATCCAGGTCTTTATAACTCCTGCAATTTTGGTTCAAAGAGCTGTGGAATGAAAGAAAATGGAATATTCTGAGCCAGCAACATCTGTACCTTCCCATATGTTAATTTGACTTTTCATTTTTTTCATGTTCTAGGACTACTTGCCTATTTGGTAGGGAAGAGGGATGAGGTAGTAGGTGCTGAAAATAAACAGCATTGATTTACTATTGTTTTTTTTATCACTGTTGTGATTTTCATTGTGGCTGATTTTTTTATTGTAAAAAGTTACTGGAGTCAAAGGATCTGTTTTCTAATTTTTCTTTTATCTCAATACCTGTTTTATTTTAGTCAAGCCATTTAGCTTCCTTTAAAATCAGTTTCTTAATATTTTAAATGAAGGGATCAAAATAGATGGATTCTCTGGTCCCTTCTAGTTCTTGATTGGTGACCTTATCCTACTAGGATCAAGTTATATCTGCAAAAAAATCAAGTAATGATGGGTAATAGATATAATTAATCATCTTCTTTAGTTTAAAGGCATTGATCCTGTTGCTTCAGATTCACCTAATATTGAGTGTCTACATGTGACTGCCTTAGTAAATAGAATATACAGAATATAACTGAATAATTATTTTGTGATTTATTAAAATTGGAAGCACTTAAACATCCTTCACTCTGAACATTAGTGGTTCTTGTGCATCTACAGAGGTAACATGGTATGGTGAAAAGAATGTTAATCTCAGAAGAGTCATAGATTCAAATCTCAGTCTAGATGCTCAGTGATTATGGATCTATGGTCAAATAACCTTCAGTTATGACTTTCATTTCTCTAATTTGAAAGATAGTGATATTAACATGCCCTTAATACTTTCCTCTAAAGTACTTTAGTTTATTATTGTTCCAAGTATCAAATGAAACAATGTACTTTTGTCAAATCTATTTGCAAATCTTAATAGGCTATCAAAGTTATGCATTAATAGAATACATGATCAAGAAATATCTTAGATGAAGTTTTTTGAGTAAGTTCTAAAGGAAACATTTATTTTTCAAATTGACTATATCATCTTTTTTGTTTGATGAAAGGTTCTGCTTACCTGCCTCATTGACATTTTTTGAAGCAATGTGGGATTCATGAAAGTTGTATCATTGGACTATAAATATAGTCAGGATATCTTCAATCAGAAAATATTTGAATACTGGCTAGCAATTGGAATGGGTATCATTTGCTGAGAGCTAGGCTCTCTCTTCCCCTGCTATCTGGGTACTAGGTGGTTATTTTGGGGTTATGCTACAAAAGGCATGGGATATAGGGTAGGGATTGGGATTAGCATCTAAGAAGGTAAGAACCATATTGAAGAGCCATACATTAATACTGAAATATTGAAATAATTATTTTAAAAACCAAAATTTTCCACAACTGGAAATTTCCAGGTCTCAAGGAATTGGTGACTGATTTGTGAGACTTATAGTTGGGACTTAATTTTGGATCCCATTTCATATGTTTAGTAGTCATGTGAACCAGGACAAACATTTGAAACCTTATAGGTCTCAATTTCTTCATCTATCAAATGAGGATAAGACTATCTACTTCAAGAGTAGGAAAATTGATATAAGAAAATATAGAAACTGTTGGATTCTAAAAGCAGACCAAAACATGTTTTATTTTCCTTTTGAACTATTTCTTCTTTCACAACTGTGACTAACATGGAAATAGATTTTCCATGATAATTCATATCTAACCTATAAAAACTTGTTTATAATTTTAGGAAGGGGAGGGGAAGAAGGAAGGGAGAAAAATTTGGAACTCAAAATCTTATAAGAAAGAATGCTAAAGAATTGTCTTTAATATAAATGGAAAAAGACTCCCCTTTAAAAATGAAAAGCAAGAAAAATTTTGCAGTGGAATATATAGAATGTCATTTTTGTTTTTCTGTCATGAGCAAATAACTGTTATCTAAGGGCAAAGTACAGGTGAATTTTCCTTTATGAAGAGAAAATCAAAGGGGCTGAAATGAATGATTCTTCATTCTTTATGTTATCAGGGAGAATGCATCATTCCCTCATTCTCTTTTTAAATGGTGTTCAGTGAATGTTAAACAAAGAAAGGAAAAAAAGGATCTAAAAAGGCAGAAATGAATCCCTCCTTGTACCTGGAAGCTTAAAGGTAAAATAATATGATAGAGTGTTCAAAGGGAAAGACCATAGACCACATTTAGGTAAGAGTTAAGAGAGTCTCACTATAGAGCAGGTGATGAACTTCTCAAGGTGAAATAATTACTTTATCTCTGAGAAAGATGCTTTGGAACCCACGTGCCATCAGGTGAGAAGTCATCTAGTAAGTGTCAGAGGACGAAGAGATAAATAGAAAGGGTTGCTAACTTTCCAATGAGTGAAACTGAAGCAACTATTTTTCAATTTTACATTAACAAAGGAGAGATCTCCTGTATTTTTGGGAGGCTATGAATATAGGAGAATTCTCCAGACCTGTCAAACTGATGCATACTACCTCTATTAATGTAGATTGGAGCCAAGTATTCTGCCAGAAGAAATATAGAAAGCATTGCAAATAATGATGAAATATTGGACAAGAAATCAAATAGCATTAGGGCATAAATTTCATTTTCATCATTGTTGTTGATCAAACACAAGGGCTTCAGAAGAGACAGGTGGATTTGGGAAGTGATTGGTTAAGATGATATCTAAGAGCAAAGTTTGTATTATAGATCAAAATATAGGAATGATGGGTTCTTAGCTAAACAGCATATCTAACAAATGGTGGTTAAACCATGATATTGTATTTTCCTGTCATCTTATAAATCTAATCACCAGGTAAGGGAGTAATTTGCCTGTATGTAGTCTACCAATACAGAGCACAGAAAGAATAGTTATAATGCAGAAAAAATAAACTAAAGATACCTAGAAATTCATGGGAGGTAATATTCAAAAATGGAACAACAAATATGCAAACATAGATAACAACTAAGGCAAACTAGGGCTCTTAAGGTAACAAGATCAATTTGAGTCATGTTTTACTGATTATTGAATTGGCAGATCACATCAATGATTTGGTGATTGTAGTGATATATTTTGACAACATTTCTCTTGCCATTTTAGACAAGGTGGAAATATGCAAGTTAGTTTAGTAAGGTTATAATGACCAGATCCAAGGAATAGTCATAAATGGCTCACTGTTAACTTGAAAAACAGTTTCTAGTGGCATCCTGAGTTCTGTGAAATTTAACATTTTAACCAGTGACTTGGATAGAAGTATAATGAGTGAATGCATGCATGAATGAAAAGAAAATTATTAAGAATTCACTATGCCCAAAACTTTATGCTAAATGATGAGTGTACAAATAAAAATTGAAGACTATTCTTAAGTAGATGACATTCTAATGGAAAGAATATGTAGGGGAATGGTAGTTAAAGAGAGATAACTTGGGTTGGAAAATTATAGGAAAGGTGAAGAGAAATATAAGGGAATATAATTACATACAATTTTTGGACACTGGATTTGATACTTTTTCTAGAACTGAAAAAGGAAGATAGGGAAGTCAAAAGCAAGGGAGAACTTGTAGGCAGAATGATGGCTGAGTTGAAGATCAATGGGGAGTGAATGAAATGAAACTTGACTGAAGGCTGGGCTTAGATATTTTGAGTAATTGATGCAATCATAGATCAGGGCATCAGGACTCTAGGATGAAAATAATCAGTTTTCCAGCACTTGGCTTCTAGTTGGGGGCTTAGAGATGGGGCAGGAGATGATTGGAAAGTAAATGGGGTCTGATCTTAGATGGTTCTGTGAATACTTATACTCAAACAACTGAAACAGTGATGAATCAGAACTTCAGAGTATAATTTTGAAAAGTAATAGTCATGATCATATGACCTAGTCAATAGGATGTCTCAAAATCAAGATGATATTCATTTCATGTCTCTAGTAAACAAGTCAAAGTCACTCTTATGAAGTCATTTAACTTTTCAGTACCATGGACAATTCTCTAATTGGTGAAGCTGTTGTGCATCTACATTGGTATAAAGTCTCTCTCCAGAAATGCTGTGTGAGATCTGAGAAGTGGTCTTCTTGTCAACCCCTCAAATTTATATATACTAGGAACATATTGTTTATTCAGTCTCTTATAGACTTTTTGCTTTGTTATAGAGGTGTGAAATAACTCCCTAGAGGCCTCTATGTTAGGGAACATTTCTTTCTTCCAAACTTTCCTATTTCAGTTGAAGGAAATATATCCTTCCTATGTCTCATTTCCAACTCAGCATTATCCGTGATTCCTCACCCCAAATGGCTTATCAGTTTCCAAATGTTTGCCTATTACTAGCTTTCCAATATCTCTTATACAGAATACCATCTTTCCATTCACACAGTTAAAGCCTAATGTGTTGCAAATCTTCTAATTGGTCTCCATGCCTCAAATTTCACATTTATTTCTATTTTTCTCAAATAAAATATACATTCCCCTGTTTGGCTTTCAAATTCCTATACAAGATGGCCCTAACATCTTTCTAGTCTCATTGCATTTTGGGTATGACTTTTCCTTCTGGCAGGTTACAGACTACTCTGTGATCTGGACCAATTGGTCTTCTCATCATGAATCTCTCATCTCTATCTTTGCCCTTGCTGTCCTCCATGTGTGGAATGCACCCAATCCTTACTTCTCTCTCATAGAGTTCCTCTTTTCCCTTAAGAAGTACTCAAGGATCTATCTGTGTATCTATCTATATATGTATCTATCTATCCATCTATCTATCTATCTATCTATCTATCTATCTATCTATCTATCTATCTACATATCTACATATATATGTATATATATACATATATATACCTATTACATATATACATGTACAATATAAAATTTCATGAATATCAATTTGTAATTATATGTTTTCTATAGACTATAGATAACACATGTATGAAGTGTATAATAATTTAAAACTTTAGTAGCTTAATTTGTACTAACATTTAGAAGACTTTACAGAGCTCTATATTTAGTCTCTGATATCAACTAAGCTCCATAAATACTTCTTTTGGTGAGGCAATTGGGGTTATATGACTTGCCCAGAGTCAAACAGCTAGTAAGTGTCAAATGTCTGAGGCTGAGATTTGAGTTCAGATCCTCCTAACTCCAAGCCATTGCTCTATCCACTGGGCCATACAGCTCCACCTTCCTTTTTTGTGAGGCAATCGAGGAATATTCTTTGTAAATGAAAGAGAAGGAATTTCAAATCCTTATAATTTTTCTTACATAACTAAAGTTTTTTTTGTTACCTTTTAGAGGTTAATCCTTGAGATAAGTTTGTCATCTTTTCATATTATATTCAGTCATGCAAAGTCTTAATTAGCCTCTCAAGGATGTAATAACTCAGCTCTTCAAATTTAATACTTTCTTAAATTCATCCCATCCCTAAGAGAGAAGAGAACAAACATTTACTGCTTTGGCAGGCTCAGCTAAACGGTACAGTAAATAACACACTGGACTTGGAATCAAGAAGACATTTTCATGAGTTCAAATCCAGACACTAGCTGTGTGACTCTGGGCAAGTCATTTTAATCCTGTTTACCCCAATTCCTTATCTATAAAATAAGCTGCAAAAAAATGAAAAATCACTCTATTGTCAAGAAAATCATCAAATGGGGTCATAGAATCAGACATGATATGATTTAACAACAGTGAGGCAGGCACTATGCTAAGCACTTCACGATTATTTTCTCATCTGATCCTCACAATCCTGCAGGGTAAATCTTATTATAACACTCATTACACAGTTGACGAAACCAAGGCAAACAAAGATTAAATTACTTGCCCAGAATAATACAACTAACAAGGATTTGAAGCTGGATTTGAAATTAGGTAATCCTGAATGTTTGCCCATTGTATTATACACTGTATTCCTCAACTGAAAGATAGAACTTCTTTGGCTAATGACCTACCTGCCTTTGAGAGTATGTCTTTAAACATATTGCAGAAAGACGATGCCACATCTTTGAAACTCAAATTTAGAAGTTCTTGGCTATCCAAGAGAGAATCCCTTGGGTAGCAAAGTGGTACAGTGGATAGAGCATCAGTCCTGAATTCAGAAGGACCTGAGTTCAAATCTGATCCCAGAAACTTAACACACTTCTTAGCTGTGTGATCCTGGGCAAGTCACTCAATCCCAATTGCCTCAGCAAAAAAATGTTCAGGAACAGTTGGGGATGAATATTGAGTAAAGGAAATATAAGCACAAAAGTACAATTGTAATCTCTAACATTGACTGAAGTCACTGGCCTCCTCTATGTTGCTGTTTGAGCTTCTTAGCCTGTGACAGAGTGGATATCTGCTAGCAAATCTTGAAATTTTCCTCCAGGCCTAAGACCTCCTTGCTTTGGAAGAGCCCACCAATCCTGTGACCTCTTTGCCCAGGGATATCCCTCCCCAAGACTCACCTTTAAGGCTTTAAGATTTACAAAACATTTCACACAGAGTAGCTAATTTGCTCTTCAAGATAACTGTCGCATAACTTGGAGTTGGGTGGGTGCTATGATTACTCCATTTTTAAAAAAAGGTTAAAAGCTGAATTTACTATTTACTTTAAAGCAAGGTGTAACCAATGAAGATCTATCATTTCATGCACAATCATTTATTTTACTTTAGATATGGAAGTGCCTATTTAATTCAATTTTTAAAAACAATATTTTATTTTTTCCCCAAAACAATTTTAACTTCTTCAGATTTTGAATTCCAAATGCTTTCCCTTTTCCTCTTCTCCCAATTAAGAAGCAAGCAATTTGACATAGGTTATACATGTATAGTTATGCAAATGAAAATCATTCTGTGCAAAAATACTCAGACAAAAAATCCCAAGAAATATAAAGAAGCTACAAAATAAGTAGCTTTGATATTCATTAAGACTCTATTCTTCCTTTGGAGATTCATCATAGAGTCTGTAGAATTGTCTTAGAATATTGTGTTGCTGAGAATTTGTAAGATATTCATAGTAAATAATCATATATTGTGTTGCTATGACTGTACACAATGTTCTCCTAGGTCTGCTCATTTTATTCTGCATCACTTCATGTGAGTCTTTCCAAGTTTTTCTAAGATCATCCTTTTTACCATTTCTTAATGATGGAGATGAGAGAGGAGATGATTGGAAAGTATGTAACGATATTCTATCACAATGAAACATAATGACCTCTTCCCCCTCATTTGTATTTTATTTTTTTAAATACATAGTTTCCAACATTGAATTTTGAAAGATTTTGTGTTCTAATTTTTTCCCTTCCCCCCCTCCTTTCAGGACAACAAGAAATCTGATACAGTTAAACATATACACTCCTTTTAAACATATTTCCACATTTGTCATGTGTACTAGAAAAATCAATCCAAAGGGGAAAAACACAAGAAAAGGCAAATGGACAAAAACAACAATAAAAAACATGAAAAACACTATGCTTTGATACATATTCAGTCTCCATAGTTCTCTCTTTGGATGTGGATATCATTTTCCATCCCATATCCAATGGAATTGTCTTGAATTAATGCATTGCTGAGAAGAAGCAAGTCCATTACAGTTGAGCATCATATAATCTTTTTGTAACTGTGTATAATATTCTTTTGATTTGCTTGTTTCACTCAGCATCAATTCATGTAAGTCTTTCTACACTTTTCTGAAATCAGTCTGCTTATAATTTCTTATGGAAAAATAATATTCTATTACATTCATATGACATAATTTATTCAGCCCTTCTTTAAATGATGGGCATACATTGAATTTTGTATTTCTTATCACTACAAAAAGCACTTCTACAAATATTTTTCCCTCTTTTATAATCTCTTTGGGAATACAGACCCATATGTGCACAGTTTTATAGCCCTTTGGGCATAGTTCCAAATTGCTCTCCAGATTGGTTCATCTCCTCAAATTTCAATTCTTTGAAGAAATGCTATAGATATTTTTGTATACACAGACCCCTTTTTTTGTCCTTTTTATTTTGTTGGGATACAGGTTTAGGTATATCGATGGGTTGAAGAGTATGCAAGGTTTTATAGGCCTTTAAGTACAATTTCAAATTGCTCCCCAGAGTAGTTGAATCAAAATGCAACTACACCAATAGCATATTAGTGTTTTAATTTTCCCAATCTACTCCATTTGTTATTTTTTTCTTTTCTGTCATATTAACCAATTTGAAAAGTGTAAGGTAGCAGCTCAAAGTTAGTTGGCATTTCTCTTATCATTAGTGAGTTAGAGAATTTTTATATGATTACAGATAGCTTTGAATACTTTGTCTGAAATTGCTTGTTCATATCCTTTGAAAATTTATCAATTGAAGAATGGCTCTTATTTCTATAAATTTGATTTAGTTTTCTATTGTTTAAAAATCTTTTTACACAATAATTTCCATCCTATTTCTTCCTCATTTTTTTTCTACTTTTTTTCTCTCTCTTTTTACCATCTTAGTTCTCAAAAGTGTTTTTCTTCTGACTTTTAATTCTCCCAAATTGCACTCCCTTCTATCAACTCCTTGTTCACTCCACCCCCATAATTCCTTTCCCTTCCTCATTTCCTGTATGGAAAGATAGATTTCTACATCCAACTGAGTGTATATATTATTCCCTCTTTGATCAAATTCAGATGAGACTAAAGTCATTGTACTACTTTCTTCATTTCCTCCATTTCCTCCTCCATTGTAAAATCTTTTTCCGGTCTCTTTTATTTCAGATAAGTTATCTTATTCTATCTCTCCTTTTCCCATCTTTACTTTCTGGTTCTAGAATATTAGGAATATTTTTCCTTGAGAATTTTTTGAAAGATGGTATCCAGAATTATGTTTTGATCATGACTTTCAGGTAGTTCAATAATTCTTAAATTATCTCTTCTGGATCTATTTTTCATCAGTTAATTTTTTCCAATGACATATTTCACTTTTTTTTTCTATTTTTTCATCCTTTTGATTTTGGCTGACTATTTCTGGATGTCTCATAAAGTCATTAGCTTCCACTGGCCCAGTTCTAATTTTTAAATAATAATTTTTTTCAGTGTCTTCTGTACCTCCCTTTTCCATTTGGCTGAATCTATTTTTAAGGAGTTCTCTTCAGTGAATTTTTACCTATCTTTTTTACCATTTGACCAATTTTGTTTTTCAAGCTATTTTTCTCTTCATTGTATTTTTGTGCCTTTTTTAACCATTTGGTTTACTCTGTTTCTTAAGGTGTTATTTCTATAGTATTTTTGCCTCTTTTACCAAGTTATTGACTCTTTTTTAGTGATTTTCTTTCTTCACTCTCATTTCTCTTCCCATCTTTTTTCTTCACCTTATTTGATTTTTAAAATTTATTTGAAGCTCTTCTACAGCCTGAGAACAATTAGCATTTTTAAAGGCTTTAGATACAGGAATTTTGACTGTGTGTATTCTTCTGAGTGTGTGTTTTCATTTTTTTTCACAATAATAACTTCCTATTGTCAGAATTTTTTTCTGTTTGCTCATTTTGCAGTCTATTTCTTGATTTTTAACTCTTTGCTAAAGTGGGACTCTGTTTCCCAAGCAGAGGGATCATTGTTTCAAGCTCCATGCTTTACATACAGCTGTTTTCAGAGATAATTTTTAAGGATCTACAAGTTTTTGCTTCTTTCAAGGTGCTATGCATTAGGGAGAAGTATCTTTATTAGTCTTCTGTACTTTGCACTGGTTTGCAAGTGACCAGAAGCATTCTTTCTAACTGTGAACAGAGTCCTTGTTCCCCTGGAGCCACAAGATTTTCTGTGCTAATATTCCTCCTCACACTTGCTCTAAGACCCAGGATTACAACCAGATCCAAATATAGGTGGCACAGCAGAGTCCTGTCCCTGGTACCAACAAAGGGTCCCCATAAATCTTCTGACCTGTTGTCCAATTCCCTTATAGTTTGTGTCCTTAGAAGTCTGGAACCTGCCACTGTTGTCATTGGTTCAATCACCCTGAGACTTGCACCTGTTTTTCAGGGCTCTGGTCTGTGCTGGTATGGCCTGTGCTAGACTGTTTTCCTCTTTTACCTGGTGCATCAGACCTTTGCTTCAGATTTTTGAAGTTGTCTTGGGATGGAAAATTGTTTCATTCCATCTTTTTGTGGGTTCTGCTGTTCTAGAATTTGTTTAGAGTTATTATTTAAAAGAATTAAGATGGATTGAGGGAGAGCTCACCAGAGTTCCTGAATTTACTCCCCAATCTTGGCTCTGCTTTATAATTAATTACTCCCTTTTCCCGTCAAAAAAATTGAGCAGACAGAGGTAAACTGATTTTTGGTGTATTACACAGTAAATATTTAAGGTAGGGTTTAAATCCAGAACTTCTTAATTCCAAGTCCATCATTCTTTCTACTTTACAATCCCACTACCTATACTTATTTACATTTTACAAATGTGGAAATTGAGACTCAGAGAGATAGGCATTGAAGCTGGGATTCAAAAGCAGTGTTTGAACTCCAAGTCCAATCCTCTAAGGACCTAATCTGCATGTCAACAGTTACTTCAGTACCATTAGATTTTGGACCATAGAACAATCAAAATATAGTCTTATATATAAGCTAAGTAAAACCTATTGTTCCTGAAAACCATGATAAAATGTGATATTTATTTGAAAATAATTAATTCAAGTAATATGATAATGAGAAATAAACTGGTGTAACAAGTCTACATTTGGATATTTGTGGCTTCATTTAATACCATTCAATCAGTTGGAAAATTACATTTGGGTCTTATTCATCCCAAAGAGTATTTTTTTGTTTTTTGCTTTATTCTAAACTTTACAATCATTTATAGTAATAACTACAATGACAATGACTCTCTTTGTCTGTCTCTTCTTTTCTCAGTTGGAAGATTTTTTTTTTTTAATTTCATACTTCTCTAAGTAGTCTCTTGAGATTATTTCCCACTTTTTTATGCTAACATTGACTTTCTCTTCTTTTTCTAATAAAATGACAATAATAGTGACTCTCCCCAGTTCTATACAATGTAATACCCCAAGAGAGAGACACCATAATTTAGTGAAATATGTATAGATCTTGGTCTCACAGCCTCAGACACTTTCTAGTTGAATATCTAAGGGCAAATTCCACCATTCTTGAGATTGAAAAATGATGCTCATACTACCTTCTTCGCAAGTACATAGAAAGGAAAGGGAGTAGCAAGATTTAAGTGTCATGTGATTTTTTTTTTTTTTTGGATGGAGAATCATATTTGTAATTTCATTGATAAAGGGAATTTCAGTGAAGAATTTCCCTCTGCTAATACCGATGACTTCCTCTAATTTATAATCCTTGAGATTTTCCTTGGAGCAATGGTTAATTACACTCATTATCAAATGTTTTTATGATAAATAATTGAAGTAGGTCCTATGGGAATTCATTGGTATTCACATAAGGTCAGGAGACCTAGAGGTAGGTCTCTAGCATATCTCTGTATTATTGATGGACAGAGATTAGAGTTACATAGGAGCCGAAGGTATGGGTAAATTTTGGTATTTACTACTGGAAGTAATGATAATAACTAGCATTTGAATAGCAATAAAAGGTTTGCAATGAGCTATTCATATATTATCTCATTTGATCCTCAAAACAACCTTTGGAGTTAACTGTTAGAAATATCATTATTTTATAGGTGAGAAAATTTAGACAGAGGAGTTGAAATTTGTCTAGATTCACAAAGCAAGTAATGTCGGAGGCTGGATATGAATATAAATCTTCTTCAACCCAGCTCCAGAATTCTAATTAGTAGGATTGATGAGATCACAACTATATCAAGATTTCATAGTAATACTAATAATATCTATGTAGAAGAGAAATATTTTCCTTTGTTGGTACTACATGGGAAACAGTCTCAAAGTTCCATATAAACACAGGGAGGAACTTTGACTTTATATTTACATAAATATCAGCTTTAAAGATTGAGATAATAAAAACCACCAGGAGAGAATTGGTCTAGTTCTTTCTTTAGGGTCTGACAGTAGTAGGGTATTCATTATTTAATGAATAAATGTTGAGATCTTTCCAATGATCTTTAAGGGTTGATGGTTGATTCTAATATTTGTGTATGTGTGTGTGTGTGTGTGTGTGTGTGTGTGTGTGTGTGTGTGTAGCATGGGTCATTATCTTTATGTTTATTTTTGGAATTTTAGTCTAGATTTGTGCTATCATTGATATAGAAAATTCTCAGTGAAGAAATCCCTTTACCAATGTAGATTAGCCCATGTTCTCCAATTAATTTTTTTAGATATTTGCTCTGGGCACTGAGAAGTTAAGTGACTTGCCTAGAATTATGCAAACAGTATATATCAAAAATAGGATTTGAATCTTCACCATCCTGTCTTTGTGGACAGTTCTTTATGAACTATGCCATTCTATCTTTCTATCCTTTCTGTTTTAGGGGTAGTGAAATGAAGATCAAGAGGATGTTTACAAGTCTTGTGGGATAGGAAGGTGCCTTAAAATATCCAGAAGTGGCTTGGTTTAAACACTCTCATGCATATTTTTTTTGTTTGCAATTCATAGAATAGTCTGGAAAATGATATAATTTATCCCACAGTCCCTTCTAAGTCTTACCCTGATGCTTTATTGTGGAGAGGAGATGGCTCTGAGTTTTTGGAGATTATGCCCACAGCTCTGGCAAGTCTATGTCAAACTGAAGAGGCTTCACAAAGTCATAATTACAAAAAATGATGGGATTTGTTACAGGTAATATAATTTATAAGATCCTCACCGTATTTGAAGTCCAGAAGCACAGAAACCACAGACCTCAATGCTTGGCATGGCTAATGATTTATAAATAATGAGTTATCCTGGGTTAGGTGACTGGAAGCTCTTTCACTGTCCAGTACTCTACTTATTTGACTAGTACTTAAAGCATATTCAAAAATTAACTATATCTTTTAAAACATGTTAAAGAATTCAGCCATGTAGTAATGGCTGTGTTCAGTAGTACCTAGAATGCATCTTAAGTTATTTAAAAAATATTGTTTCTTTTGTCTTTATATCATAAACATTTTCTATTATATCCTTCTCCTTCCTCTTCCCTTGCGAGGAAGTATAAAAATGGAGAAAAATACAATTAAGCAAAAGTAACCAACACATTGATCATCTGACTTTTTATGTAGTGTTCCACTCCTATGGTATCACACCTTTATGTCACTTTTACTTTTTAAGTTTCTTTAGGAACTATTAGTTCCTCATCATTGCCCTGTTGATTATTTTGTTTCTAAAAGGTTCCATCTGTTGAGTTTTGCCCATGAGCTGTATTTACATTTTTCTTCTGACAGATTAGTCATTTATATAACCTGGTGGCTTTCACTAATCAATCCCAAACTTTAATGCTTTAGGAAATAGAGAGAGGGAATAGGCCTCTGATTTTATTGGAGTAGGGAACTAATGCATGAGGAGCTTCCTTTTATTCATGTGGGTTAATACGTCCTCTGCAATTGATATTCCTAAAGTTACCTCAAACATTGAGAGGTTAAGGAATTAGATCTGCATAACATTGATATTATGTGTCTGAGGTGAAATTTGAACTTGAGCTTCTTGATTCCAGACCAGCTTTCTGACCATTATACCATACTGTTTCTAAAAAAAAAAATTACTTTGTCTTTAACTACTTGGTGAAAGTTTATAGGATCAGATGTATGGGAAATTCTTTGGAAGTCATCCAGTTCAGTGCCCAACTGAGTTCTAGAGAAATAAAAGGTAACTTGTTTGAGTTCACAGGAAATTAATAAAGAGTCATGATTTGAACCCAGGATGTCTGGCTACACATCCATCCCTACTTCCATTTATCCCTATTGCTCCTATGTTTGATGCTCAGGAGAATGTGTTATCTTACTGAAGGCAAAAAAAGAACTCACGTGCAGTTAAATTACTTAGTCAGGGTGAGCCTGTATGGGATTTATCATGTTTAACTTGAGAAAGAACATAGTTGAATTTCCAGGGATGTTTTTGTTTTAATTCAGGGAAGCAGTTTTCTGCCTTAAGCCTGAGCAAGCTGAATTCCATGTTCAATCAGGATTTGCCATTTGGTGTTTGGCAGTCTGAGAAGGCAAACCACTATGTCATTTAAAACACTCATCTTTTGGCTTGTTGTTGAACTATTACAAAGCCTCCTCATGCAGAATCATTCAAAGGTAAAAATTAGTTTTCCCTTTATTTAGGGTAGTTGGGGATCATATCATGTCTTGTGTTATGGATCCATTTGGCAGTCTGGTCAAGCATCTGTACTCCTCTGAAGGACATTTTATAAATACAGAAAATTAAATGAAGGGAATTACAAAGGAAATAACTGACAATGAAATAGTTATTTAAATATTAAAAGCTCCTGGTTGAATTTCTCCAAAGACTCTTTCAGGGTCCATGGGTTCCAGGTTAAGAACCCTTGCTTTAGGACAATGGTTTTCAATAAATTTTTTTCTCTTTGAAGAAAGAAGGCACAGCTGTTTAGCCACCTGTGTTGATGATCTCTCATTGGAATATCTCTCTATGTTCCATCTGGGGCTAACATTTAACATGACCTTTCTTGGACAAGAGGTTAATTTCCAAAGTATGAGAATGATTGCAATTAATTCATGAATGTGAATGTAATGAAGTTGTCTCCATCCTTAATCTGTACTATAATAAGTATCCACAAATGGTGTTTAGGCATTTTCTCCCAAGGTGACTGAGGTGGGCCTCTTTGAAGTTGGCCACTCTTTCATGGGTGTTTGCTATAGGGCCATTATCTGGAAATAGGACTTAGTGCTTATTTATCTAAACTCTTTCTCTCAGCTGTGGTGGAAAATTCAACTAGAGTTCTTTATAGAACAGTTAAATGTTCCTTCTCCCTCTAGATCCCCAGTATCATGGTAGAAGAGGCTAGAAAAGTGCTGCCTTATTCAATAGAAAATAAGTACTGATGTCAACCAGAGAGACAGTAGCTAGGGAAGGAGAGATAAATCACAAAACCCTGAAAAAGGCACTTCATACAATTCAGTCATCCAAACAAATGGTCCCATGGGAGACAAAAGATGAAAAACATTGTTTTTGCTGTTGGCTGTTGTTGTTTTTCAGTGGTCATCTTGGGTACCTTTTCTCTCAGATGACAAAACTGGAAGGACTTCCTGACTGTGGTAGCTGCATTGATTTAATTAGCCCATGTCCCCAAATTCCATTAATCTGGGCTTGTGTCTGACATGCAGTTACAGAGTCCCACAGTCCCCCTGATATGTGATTTATTGCCTACCCCATGCCATAAGTGACCAAAGGAGAAGAAAATTCATCACATGTCACTGCTGTTTGCCACCAAGAGTTTCTAACACTTGGTGATTTCCCATCAGCACTGGCTTTTTAAAAGTTATCTTCTTAATCTTCTAAATTCTAAACTTTTGTCTCCACTATTTTTTTTAAGTTAGATCATCAGACATAGGAAGTTCTGGGTTCAAAGTGCACCTCTGAATCATATTTAATATTTAACTTAGACTCATGATACCCCAGCATTTCTTTTTAAAAGATGTTTATTTTATTTTTAGTATTGTGGATCCCTTTGGCAGTCAGATAAAGTTTAGCAACCTTTTTGCTGAATTGTGCTTTTAAATGGATAAAATAAAATGCATAGGATTATAAGACAAACTGTATTGTAATACAATATATCATAATTGTAATTAGCTCTATATACATGCATCTATAGATTTATACATACATATATATTTTATACACATGCACACATATGTATTGATGTGTTGGGATGTGTGTGTGTGTGTGTGTGTGTGTGTGTGTGTGTGTACACATGTATATTTATTAGTGACTTGGATGAAAAGAGAGGTCGAATGTTTTGCAGATGACCCAGTGCTGAGAAATATCTTCACCATTATGCATCAGGATTTAAGAGATTTCAACAGGGCTACATCTAATGAGAGCTCAAATGTGGGATGTATTGCCTCAGAAGCAGAGAACGTATCTTCATTGCACATCTTTAGGTTGAGATTAGATGACTACTAACAGTCAATAACATTGAACTCAGTGACTTTTTCTGCCCTTTCCAACTATGAGATTTTGTGATTTGTGTTCCAGTTCTTCTTCTTTTGTAGTTCATTACTGATTTATAGATGAATGTACAGAAGACCCAAGAGGTCTCATAGGCAGTAAGGTGAGAACTGGGATTCATTTCAAAAGCCTACTTCTCATGAAAGTCATCACTCTTTCTAAAGGATTTATATAGGCTTTCAACTATTCCTAAGTCTCTAGGTGGCAGAGCACATGGAATGCTAGACTTCAGTTCCAGGGGACCTGAATTCAAACTCAGCCTTAGACATTTACTGGCTGTATGATTTTGAACACATCACTCAGCTTCAGTTTTTTCATCTATATAATGATGATAATAATAACACTTTCTTTGTAAGGTTGTTGTGAGGATAAAATGAGATTATATATATAAACACTCTTTAAGCCTTAAAGTGCTCTAAAAATGCTATCATTCTAGTGATTGAGGGTCTTAAATCTTAAATAAAATATTAAACAACCTGCTTTTTTTGGTCACACATCCTCATGTTTCCTAAGCTTTGCATTTGCCAGCTTTGCCTAACCTGAGTACATCCTACTGCAATGATTAACTTTGCTTTGACTGGAGAGACTGGTGCATCCCCTAAACCTCCTCCAGTCACTTAAAATAGATTGTATTCATTAGTGAAATACCAATCATGCATTACTGTCTCAACACACTGAAACATGAATAGACTGCCACTCAAATATATGCAATCTTTTAAGAAAGTGCATCATATTAGAATAAGTTGGTATTTTTTTAATGACACCATAAATAATAGGTTCTGGAGAAATATGTCAAGTAACCAAATAATTAGCTGATTTGGAATTAAATGCCATACTTGTTGAATATGGAGTAAAATTTTCATTAAGTAATATAATTAAAAACATAAAAAAACTTTTCTAAATTTTTTTTTTTTTTAAACAGAGCTCTAAAGGTCAAATCAAAGATTATATAATGAGGAAGGCTTTGACTCTTTTTTTTCTTATTTAAGATAGCTGAATTGAATACAGTCACAATTTTTAGCCTGAGGAAAGAAACACTACTATTGTTTATAAAAGCAGCCTTGGGTTGAAGTAGATAGAATGCTGGATTTTGTGGCAGGAAGATCTGAGTTGTGATCCTGCCTCTTATTGTTCAAATGTTTCAATCAATGTAATTGTCCCTCTCAAGATTGAATTATAAAATCATCCCTTTACTATTGGATCATATATAATAGAGATTTGACACTATTTTATTATAGAAATGGTTCATTTCCATGCTAGGCTCAGAATCACTGAACTTTATTGTTGTTGAGTGGTAGTGATAAGGTTTAGATTTGGGGTATCCAAATAAAAATGAGGTTTAGTGGCAGCGCAAGCAGTTCTCTGTAAAGGAATTTACAGACCCCAAAACCTAGATTGATAAAAGAGGTTTATTATGGGGATTGGAAGTAAGATTAAAACCTAGTTGAAGGAAATAGGTAAGGATAAAGAGAAGAGGACACTGGAAACATTCCAGTGGGCAGATTGTCTTTGGGGTGCCAGGCGGGGTGCCAGGCATGGTGCTGGTAGGTTTAGACCCTCTGCAAAGAGAAGACTCCAGTCTGGCTCTTTTATAATAGGGGGTTTTGGCTACAAGCTGAAGGGGACTCATGGGTGCAGTCCCAGGTTGGCTCCTGGCTAGGTTTTAGCCAGGGTTAGAATTTGAATTGAATTCAGGGTTTTGGGACTGAGCCATCCCCACCCAGATAACAAAGATGAAACTGTTTGTGCTTGTGGTGGAGTCCCCTCACTGAGGCAGAGTTGAAGAAGATTTTCTCCTTTAAGGATTTTTCAGAGTTTTGGAGTTCCCTCTTCATTCCCCACTCAAGCTGTCAAAACTTAAATTTATTTAAAGGCAAAAGACTTGGGGGAGTATCCCTTTTTGAGGCAGAGTTGAAGGAGATTTTTCTCCTTCAAGGATTTTCAGAGTTCTGGGGTCCCCTCTTCAGTAGTGTTGATGTTGAGTGGTGTCTGACTTTCCATGATCACATCTAGAGTTTTCTTTGCAAAGATATTGGAGTAGTTTGTCATTACCTACTTCAATTACTTTATAGATAAGGAAACTGAGCAAACAGAGTTAAGTGACTTGCCCAGAGTCACACTATGTGATCTCAGATTTGAACTTAGAAAAATGAGTCTTCTTTACTACCACTCTAGCCTGTTATATATTGAGCCACCTTTAAGCATTGATTATTATTGTTGCACTATTATATTATGTTATATTCTATTTTATATTATACTATATCACAGTTGGAAAAATTACTTGATCTCACCCCACCATAATTTCCTTTACTATAAAGTGGGGACAATTATAGAATCAACCTCATGGAGCTGTTGTGAACATCAAATTAAAATATATATATATGAAGTGTTTTGCAAACTCAGAAGTGTGTGGTACGGAAATGGTGAGGGAACACCATTTAAAATTAAAAAGCTGGAGAAATCTCTAGAGTAAAGCAAAGTTTATTGTACATTCTCCTGAGAAGGGCATCCCACCCCTCCAGCAGACAATCAAAGAGAGGAAGTGCCTACTGTGGGCAGGATCAGCACCTTCAATCCTTAACGAAAAACACTCCCTCCCACCACTGACCTTCATCCTCATTGGCTGAGAGTCTCACATTCTAAACGCAAGAAGTACCCACGAAATTGAACTTGACCAATAAGTACATAGTTGCCCATATTTGACTGAAATAGGGAGGAAATAGTGCCATGGGAGGATAGCAGGAAGGGGACTCAATTATGCCCTTGACTCAATCCTCAAAGTCCTTCAGGCCTACTTAAACTCTGAAGTAGATGAAGCCTTACTTAATTTTCACAACTGTCTTGAAAGATCGCACCACATCTCATTCAGAAGGGATTTATGAAAGATAATTATTTGATGTTGCTATTATTCTAGGCTTGGTTCAAACACAACTTCCCATAAGAGTCAAAAATTATTTCCTCATCTTCATCACCTCAAAATTAAACAAAATAACATTTTGTGTTTATTGTATATTTAGTTATATTGTATATAAATATTATATATTTAATTAGTTAATATTGTTTTTCCTTCACTATAATGTAAGTACTCTGAGGGAAGGCAAGGACTATCATTTTGTCTTTCTGTCCCTGCTGCCTTCACAATACCTAGCATACTATAGGCGTAATGAGTGTGAAGTGGGTTGTGGTTCCTTTAAGAAACTGATTTGTCATCCTTTCAGATTGATTTGTGCAGAGTACTCCCACTTCCTCAAGGCTGATGCATTATCAATTCAAGAAGGTAGGACCTTTGATTCACTAATCCTGGTCAAAAGCACCCCTCTGAATTCCAATAGGAGATCTGGGCTTGTCCCAGCCCCAACTGGATCTGAGCCAACTTGGGCTCTCCCAGTCTCCATTCAAATGATTTGCTCGGGCTTCCCAACCCCAATCAAGAAAAGCAATATAATGAGCTCTCATCAACTAAGGCTTTTGCAGATGTACCTTGGCAGTGCCCTTTACAGCCAGGATCTTTCTGCCCACTAGAATACTGTTTCCAGTGCCTCTTTACTCTCACCTATTTCCTTAACTAGACTATAACCAGACTTTAACCTTACTTCCAACCCCCATAATAAACCTCTTTTATCAATCTAGGTTTTCGGATCTGTAAATTCCTTTACAGGGAATTCTTGTGCCACCATTAGACCTCATTAAACTCCCAACTCTTGTGCCAAATCCTGAGGGGTTGCAGGGGAGCTCCATTTGACTCCCTGAACCCTGAAGCTGCCACCAGAAACCCTAATTTCATTTGGGTGCCCCAAATCTAAACCTCATCATTTTGGTTCCTCATCAAGTGCTTATTTTATTTGGTAGTCCTAGAGAGGCACAGAAAGATCACACTCATAACTGTTTTGTCAGCCTTATTCTCTTTTAAAAATAAATAGCATTTCCTTTTTTTCCTAATTTGTATAAAGATAATTTTCAACCCTATATTTTTCGCAGGTTGAAGTCAGGAGCAGATGATCTCATCTAAATTAGAAGAATCCACAGTTTTTCTCAATTCACAAACAAAACAAAACAAAACAATTAGACATTTCTACCTCATAGAAAAGGATACTGAAAATTGGTCATAATGATCATATTCAGGGTAGCAATTCCTAGTTCTAAATGATGTGTTTGGGTTTAATACAAAAAGATGAGATTGAAACGTTGAGGTTTGGTCACATAAAAAATTCATAATGACTCTTCTTTTTAGCAAAATGTAAGTTTGAAAAGATACAATAGACACTGGGAAGGGTAAATGTAAAATAGAGTTAGGAAAGCATCTAGTTAGACGCCAAAGTGGTTTTTAACACTTAACAATGGAAAAGATAAGTGCCTTAGTGAAACTCACTATTAACCAGGAGAAAGGCTGTACTTCATGAGGTGAGAGTTTGTACTTAACTGACAGGCTAGATCCAGAAAGCAGTTTAGCATTCTAAAAAAGTTAGTTATCTGTAAAAAGGAAAAAGACTCAATTAGGCATGGTGGAAGAGATGAGACGGAAGACACCATGATACAGAACGCTGTGGCAGGCTTACCCACAAGAGATTCAGCAAAGATGGGGGTGGCCCATGGAAATATTTATAGGAGAAATTTAACTTCAGGGATTTGTAGAAATTGGTTTTCTTAGTGGACATAGAAAGGTGGGTCTACAAATGACCTCCACAGAGGATGGGGATTATAAGCTTGAACTGATCCACTTTATTGCTATTTCTTGCCTCAGGAAGTTTTTTAAATTAAATTAAATTTATTTGGGGGATCTTTTTTGTTTATTTAATATTTTCCTCCAGTTATTCAAAACATTTTTTTACACTTCTTTAAAATTTTTTTTGAGTTCTAGTTTCTTTCCCTTATTCCGATCCAGAATTAAGAAACCACATGTGAAGTTATGCAAAACATTTCCACAAAAGTCCAGTTGCAGAAGAAAACATAGATCTCTCACCTTATCGGAAATAAAAACCTTCAAGAAAAAAATTAAGTTCAAAAAAGAGAAAACTTCAATCTATTCAGACACAATCAGTTCCTTATCTAAATATGGATAGGATTTTTTAAAATTATACTTTTTATTTACCAGATATATGCATGGGTAATTTTACATCATTGACAATTGCCAAACCTTTTGTTCCAATTTTTCCCCTCCCCCCCAGATGGCAGGTTGACCAATACATGTTAAATATGTTAAAGTATAAATTAAATACAATACACACACACATACACACACACACAGATATATATATATATATATATATACATATATATACACGTGTGTATATATATATATATATATATATATATATATATATATACACATGTCCAAACAGTTATTTTGCAGTACAAAAAGAATCGGACTTTGAAATAGTGTACAATTAGTCTGTGAAGGAAATCAAAAATGCAGGCGGGCAAAAATAGAGGGATTGGGAATTCTATGTAGTGGTTCGTAGTCATCTCCCAGAGTTCTTTTGCTGAATGTAACTGGTTCAGTTCATTACTGCTCTATTGGAATTGATTTGGTTCATCTCATTGTCCATCAGAATTGATCATCATATAGTATTGTTATTGAAGTATATAATGATCTCCTGGTCCTGCTCAACTCACTAAGCATCAGTTGATGTAAGTCTCTCCAGGCCTTTCTGAAATCATCCTGCTGGTCATTTCTTACAGAACAATAATATATGGACATGATTTTTAATCATAAATTCTTCAGATTAGTCATGGATGATTGTACTACTGAAAATAGCAAAGTAATTTACAGCTGGTCATCCCAGAACATTGCTATTACTTTGTATACAGTAAATTTCACTTTTCTTGAGTTCATGGAAGACTTTCTGAGAGCATCCTGCTCATCATTTCCCATAGAATAATAATATTCCATCATAAATTCCATAGCCAACCCCAGCTAGTAACCTTGGATCTCATCAACAAGGAGATAGTTTTTCCCACTGTTTTCTTCCAGGAGGAAGATGTAATAGAGTTTGCAGGATGTTGATGTGGATTTACTCTCTTTCACTGTCTGGAAGAAGCCCAACCAGCTATTATCAGGCATAACTAAGTCATTATATATAATCAAAACTATCTCATCTGCATAGAGTGATTGTGAAGATGAAACTCCACTGTCTATCCCCCAACCTTTAAACAATCTTTGAGATATTGATTAGCATATCTTTAGACATATCTGGGACCTGTTTGGCCAGGTTCATTCCATCTGGCTCCTCCTTGATTCCCTCCCTCAACCCAGCTACCACAATTTTCTCTGATTTCCTGAAGAACCACTAAACCTGTATTTCCCCTATAAAAGTTGTGCCCACAATGAACATTTTTGCTACATTCTTTCCAGGACTAAGGCCACTATGAGGTTCTTTCTTTCTTCTCTCCCTCTCATAGTGTCTTTCCTCTAATGGCATCTTCCTTCTTACTATAGCTAACTCTTCTAAACTTCTCTATGGATCGAACTTGTCAGTCAGTGGTGTACCTAGGTCTGATGGCATATTATCTAATGGTTTCTTCTAGACTCCTTTTCTTGGTAACCCTATTGCTTTCCCAACTCTATCTCATATTTGCCACTCTTTACCTCTTATTTTTCCTGTAATCTATTCCCCTAAATAAATGTACCTTTTGGCAAAGAGAATGGCTATTGTAAATTTGCCACATGCTTATTTTGAATTAGGAACTGATAGCCTGAGCTCATCAAAATGGTGGAAAGAGCACCACCTTTATGGTGAGAGAACTAGGGGCCCAACCTCACTCAGTTAGTTACCTTTGTGCCATTGAAAAACACTTGATCTTCCACACTTAACACCATATACCAAGATAAGATCAAAATGGGTCCATGATTTAGGCATAAAGAATGAGATCATAAATAGATTAGAGAAACAGAAAATAGTCTACCTCTCGGACCTGTGGAGGAGGAAGGAATTTATGACCAGAGGAGAATTAGAGATCATTATTGATCACAAAATAGAAGAGTTTGATTACATCAAACTAAAAAGTTTCTGTACAAACAATACTAATGCAAACAAGATTAGAAGGGAAGTAACAAATTGGGAAAATATTTTTAAAGTTAAAGGTTCTGACAAAGGTCTCATTTCCAAAATATATAGAAAACTGACCCTAATTTATAAGAAATCAAGCCATTCTCCAATTGATAAATGGTCAAAGGATATGAACAGACAATTCTCAGATGATGAAATTGAAACTATTTCCACTCATATGAAAGAGTGTTCCAAATCACTACTGATCAGAGAAATGCAAATTAAGACAACTCTGAGATACTACTACACACCTGTCAGATTGGCTGACAGGAACAAATAATGATGAATGTTGGAGGGGATGTGGGAAAACTGGGACACTGATACATTGTTGGTGGAGTTGTGAAAGAATCCAGCCATTCTGGAGAGCAATTTGGAACTATGCCCAAAGGGTTGTCAAACTGTGCATACCCTTTGACCCAGCATTGCTGCTATTGGGCTTATATCCCAAAGAAATACTAAAGAGCGGAAAGGGACCTGTATGTGCCAAAATGTTTGTGGCAGCTCTTTTTGTTGTAGCTAGAAACTGGAAGTTGAATGGATGTCCATCAATTGGAGAATGGTTGGGTAAATTATGGTATATGAAGGTTATGGAATATTATTGCTCTGTAAGAAATGACCAGCAGGAGGAATACAGAGAGGCTTGGAGAGACTTACATCAACTGATGCTGAGTGAAATGAATAGAACCAGAAGATCGTTATACACTTCAATGCTGTATGAAGAGGTATTCTGATGGAAATGGATATCTTCAACATAAAGAAGATCCAACTCACTTCCAGTTGATCAATGATGGACAGAAATAACTACACCCAGAGAACGAACACTGGGAAGTGAATGTAAATTGTTAGCACTACTGTCTATCTACCCAGGTTACTTATACCTTTGGAATCTAATACTTAATGTACAACAAGAAAATGGTATTTACACACATATATTGTATCTAGGTTATATTGTAACACATGTAAAATGTATGGGATTGCCTGTCATCGGGGGGAGGGAGGGGAGGGAGGGGAGATAATTTGGAAAAATGAATACAAGGGATAATATTTAAAAAAATTACTCATGCATATATACTGTGGAAAAAAATTCTAAATAAAAAAAAGAAAAGAAAAACACTTGATCTTTCTGGGTCTCAGTTTCCTTATTTCTAAATTAAGATTGAACAAATTCTGTGGTCTTTTCTGGTTCTAAATCTATGGACGTGTTTTCTGAAGTCTCTTTCAAGCTTTTATGTTCTCTGGGAATATTGAAGTCTTCCTCCTGAGGGTAAAGTCCATTCCCTAATAAGAGCTCTGTGTTCAGTGTTCCTCCTTTGTTTTTCAAGGAGGGCCAGAGTTAGTACTGGATGATGTCTTGATTTGGGCATGGATTAGATTTGAATAATGCAGTGTAGCCCAGAGTCATCAGTTTCACCTTTTCTTCCAGATTCATTGAAATCCAGTGGAGATGCAAAAATAAAGACAACTGGTGATAGCTCTGGCTTCAGTAGGATAGTAGTGTCAAAAATAGAAACAACTGGGAATGCACCTCAATCTTAGAAGAAGTCCAGGAGTCAGTATTTTCCATGTAAATAGCCATAGAGTTATATCAGTAGAAAAATATTTATTGAGAGCAGGTAAATTTTTTTCATTTATTTTTGTATTCCCAGCTGCTTGCATATTGCCTTGCACATATTTGGTGCTTAATCAATGCCTTTTGGATTGTACTGTATTTTTTAGCTGCTGGGCAGGAAAGTCTTGTTGGTTATTACTTACTTGGATCTGTTTTGGATTCCATGGCAACTAAATGATAGGGCTCCTGGATTTAGAGACCTTTGAGTAGAAACTCAGACTAGAGAACAAAACACTTTGTAATGTGGTGCAATTAGCATTTCTGACATACATTTTTGGGATTTGGAATTAGAAATTCTCAAGAATCTTTAGGAATTCCTGAAATCATGTTACTCTGTATTTTTCAAAATATTTTATGTTTTAAAATAACAATGAGTGATTATAATAATAGTCAATTACTTTTCTGTGAAAGTTATACTAAAAATTTCAGAGGTTTTCTGTGAAAAAGATATAGTAATAAATGTATAGTTTATTATTTTCATGAACTAACAAATTGTGACAATGATTTAAGACCTAGATATCAATAAGCTGACTGATTTCCTTTGTTTTTCTTAAAATATTTCTGATATTCTTTAAATTCTTTACTCATTTTTATGGATACTTTAAAATTTGGTTAATAAATAAGAGATATTAAATTTAGTAGTATTTATTTTTTTAAAAACTATCCTATAGAGACTAATAAAACACTAGAAAAGTAGCAACTAACATTGCTAGGTAGTATCCAAGTAACAAAACATGAAATAATTTAACATTAATTAAATTGGGTGGCATAGTGGATAGTGGACTGAGCCTTGAGTCAAGAAGGCTCATCTTCCTGAGTTCAAATCTAGCCTTGTAGTGAATGACCCTAACAAGTAATTTGATCCTGTTTGCTTTATTTCCCTCATCTGAAAAAGAAGGAAATGACATTCCTTAATCTATCATTTTTTTTCAAGAAAACCCTAAGTAAGATATATAAAAATACTTATAGGAACTCTTTTTGTAGTGAAAAAGAAGTGGAAATGGAAAGGGGTGTCTACCAACTGAGGAATGGTTGAAAAAGTTATGGTCTATAAATGTGATAGAACATTATTGTTTAAGAAATTATGAAAAGGATAATTTCAGTGAAACTGGGGAAGACTTGTATAAACTAATGCAGAGTAAAGTAAGGAAAAAAGAAGTAGAATTTATACAATGACAATGTAAGTAGAAATTCATACAACTTTGAAAAATTTAGGAACTGTGATGAGAGGAATGATCAATGATAATTCTAGAATAAAGGGGCTAAATTCAAATAGAAATGGGGCTTCCTAATCTGTATCCATTAGTGTCCTTGTGGATTATATATTGAATTACTTTTAAAATATAATACTTGTAAAATGTAAAATATAAATTGTAAAATTTTATTCATTTTGTTAACTATTTTCCAATTACATTTTAATATGGTTTGGGTCATACTCCAAGTGTTGTAGGCCATATGTGGCCCCCACAAACTGTGTCTTTGACATCTTTGTTTTATAGGATTCATTTTGAAATACACTCTCCATTTCCTGATAGAAACATGTTGGAATCAGGTGTAGAATGATATATAAGTATATTTATTTATTTATTTATTCTCTTATCTATGTGAATTTTTTTAGCATGTCAATCCATGTCAACAAAAGAGATTTTGCTTTTCTTTCTGCAATTTTGAGGAAGGAGAGATGGAAGAAAGGACCAAGGATTTTTTGTTCATTAAAAAAGTGATATTTAATTTAAAGAAAGATAAAAGAATGGCTAAGGGACAAGATGTGGGTTGCTTTTTTGATTCTCAGAATCTTTCTCTTCCAGAATTTGAAAACTAATGGGAGGCTGTCTCAGTTCTGGAAGAATATATGTAGATATTTCTTGAGTCTTCTTCCAGGTTTGAGCAATAGAGAACTTTCTTCTCCATTTGACAGCAAGGGAACTATTCTGATTGATTCCTGTCTATTTGTCTGTCTTTTTTCTTGCCTGCTGAGACAGAATTGGATATGCCTTGAAACTGTTCTGCCAACTCATGCTCTTTTGCCTGGTTGTAATTCAGAGAAGGAATGTTAACAAACCTTCAGATGGAGAGAGAAATAGCAGAAGTGGAGAAATCATCTTTCGATTGCCAACTGCCTAACTCCTCACATAGTCCCACATATGACCATGAAGACATGGTGTCTTTGTTCTTTACCTTTTTGTGCTTGTTCTTTCCTGATCTTTGGTGGAGTTTTGGAAATGGGATATATTGGGCTACAACCTTTGATATTTGAAAGTTTAAAAGAGTCAAAGAAGGGCAGTCGGCAGTCCATACAAGAATTTCCTGGAAGCTCTATCAAGTAAGGAACAATAAATGAGATAAAGCCTGAAAGGGAATTGAACTTATCAGTAAATATGTAGGCACTAGTTTCTTGAAGTAAGGGAAAAATTTTGTCTCTCAGATTTATGTCATTCTATTCTTTCTATATCTTCTCAGTAAGTTTTTTGTAAGTGTAATTAATGATAATTGGCTAAATGAAAATAGTCTAATAACTAGATGGTATTGATGACATAGAGAGATACTAACTGAAACTTGTGATTGACATTGCATATACTATATTAAACTGGAGATGAGCAAATAGTATTAGAAAAAATGATATTTCCAACCCCTCAGGATTCTCCTAGAATCTTGAGGGGGAAGATGTGACTGACCAGCTTCATTCAGTGGGACTAAGTTTACCAGTTATAGTAGGAGTGGAGATAAAATCCTTAGAGTCTATTCAGATCATGGTTAAAAGGAGATTCTTTCCATTTTTGCTAACTTTCCTGAAATTCTGGGTTGTCTTTTAAAGGTAGAATGGGCTTATGGAGGCATTCCAGTTCTTTATATAATCTTAGCTTATGGGAATCAAGGGAATTCCTAAAATATAGCACATTATAAAAGTATAATAGAACTCAATTAAGGAAACAGCTTGAAATATAATAGCAACTTTTGACTTTTGGAAAATTCAATCAATGAAAATTTTAATCTTTATCAATGGAGTGAATTTTGCAGGGATGTCATATCCTTTATCTTATTGTTAAAACCCATGCTTTCAATAAGAGAAGAAAAAGAGATGAAAGGAATGAAAGTAGGTAATGAGGAAACCAAATTATCACTTTTTGCAGATGATATGATGGTATATATAGAGAATCTTAGAGAATCAACTAAAACTATTAGAAACAATCCACATAAATCCACATATCATTTTTACACATTACCAACAAAGTCCAACAGCAAGATATACAAAGAGAAATTCCATTTAAAATAACTTTCAATGATTTAAATATTTGGGAATCTATCTCCCAAGGAGAAGTCATGAATTATGTGAACACAACTACAAAACACTTTCCACACAAATAAAGTCAGATCTAAACAATTGGGAAAATATCAAATGATCTTGAATAGGTTAAGTGAATATAATAAAAATGATAATCCTGTAAAAACTAATCTATTTATTTAGTGCTATACCAATACAATCCCCAAGAAATTATTTTACAGACCTAGAAAAAATAGTAACAAAATTCATCTGGAAGAACAAAAGGTCAAGAATTTCAAGGGAATTAATGAAAAAAAATGCAAGTGGAGGTGGCTTAGCTGTACCAGATCTAAAACTATATTATAAAGCATCAATCATCAAAACCATTTGATACTGTCTAAGAAAGAGAGTAGTCAATCAGTGGAATAAGTTAAGTTCATAGGACAAATTAGATTAATATAGTAATCTAGCATTTGACAAATCCAAAGACCCCAGCTTTTGGGATAATAATTCACTATCTGACAAAAACTGGGAAAATTAGAAACTACCATGGCAGAAACTAGGCATTGTGTAAACATTAATATTATATACCAAGATAAGATTGAAATAGGTTCATGATCTAGACATAAAGAATGATATCATAAACAAATTAGAAGAACATAGGCTAGTTTACCTTTCAGATCTGTGGAGGAGGAAGGAATTTGTGACCAATGAAGAACTGGAGATCATTATTGATCACAAAATAGATAATTTTAAGTTATATTAAGTTTAAAAAGTTTTTCTACAAACAAAACTCATGCAGACAAGATTAGAAGGGAAGCAATAAACTGGGAAAACATTTTTACATTCAAGGGTTCTGATAAAGACCTCATTTCTAAACTATATAAAGAACTGACCCATATTTATAAGAATTCAAGCCATTCTCCAATTGATAAATGGTCAAAGGATATGATCAGACCGTTTTCAGATGAAATTGAAACCATCTCTAGTCATATGAAAAGATGCTCTAAATAATTATTGATCAGAAAAATGCAAATTAAGACAACTGTGATACCACTACATACCTCTCAGATTGGCTAAGATGATAGGAAAAAGATAATGATGAATGTTAGAGGAGAAGTGGGAAAGCTGGGACACTGATACATTGTTGGTGGAATTGTGAATGGATTCAACCATTCTGGAGATATTTTGGAACTATGCCCAAAGAGTTATCAAACTGTGTATACCCTTTGACTCAGCAGTATTACTACTGGGCTTATATCCCAAAGAGAATTTAAAGGAGGGAAAGGGACCCACATGTACAACTTGTGTGAACTGATGCTAAGTGAAAGGAGTAGAACCAGGAAAACATTCTACATGAAAATAGTAGTATTATATGATGATCAATTCTGATGGACATGTTTTCTTCAACAATGAGATGATTCAGACTAATTCCAATGGTTTTGTAATCAAAAGAGTCATCTACACCCAGAGAGAGGACTATGGGAATTGAGTGTGATTCACAATACAGAATTTTCACTCTTTTTGTTGTTGTTTGCTTACATTTTATTTTATTTTTTATCATTTTCTTTTCTGGTTTGATTTGACTTTTCTTGTATAGCAAGATAATTGTATAAATGCATATATATGTTGGGTTTAATATATATTTCTATCATGCTTAACATATATTGGAGTACTTGCCATGTAGGGAATGGGGGTAGGAGAAGGGGGGGGACTGGAACACAAGGTTTTGTAAAGGCTAATGTTGCAGAATTATCTATGGATATGATTTGAAAAATAAAAAGCTTTAATAAAAAAGAATTTAGCATGAAAAAAAGGGGAAAATCCCTGCTTTCATTAAAGCATGAAATTTGTTTTAACTAATTAGCCCTAATTAATTCTGCAAAAGCTACTTCATGCAGTGAAATGGACACGACCTGGGAGTCCGAGAATCTGGTTCAAATATCAGTTCTTTCTGTAATTGTGTGACTTTAGTCAAGGACTTGCACCTCTCTGGGTCATCGTTTTTCATTATTTTTTTTTTTTTTGTAAAATGAGAGGATTGGACCATGTTATTTGTGAGGTCCTTTCTAGATCTAAATTTATGTTCTTAAAAACTATTCAGAAGTAAAAAATGTTGCCTACAATTCTTCTTTTGTGAAGAGAGGGAATAATAGTGTGGGGTGTAGTACAATAAAAAGGAAAGAATTTATCAAGAAACCCTTTGGAGACAAAGAGTCAATAAGTATTCATTCTGAACTGCTGGCAACAATGTAGATAATGACTCTTCAAAGAGCACCATAAAATTTATTGAGGGCAATGGGGAGAATTTACAAAGGAATATCCTAGTTTAAAATAAAGATTTCTCAAGTGAGGGGCTACATCAAGGAAAGTAGGAATTCATTGAAAATAGGTGCTTTCACTTCAGAGCTTGTTAAACACACACACACACACACACAAAACAAAACAATAATAACCTACCTAGAAAGAAATCAAACAATAATTGATACTTCTGAACACCTGACAGCTGTGATATCGTTCTATCATTGTGCTAAGTGAAAGCAAAAGGGGAAGAGAAAGACAGAGACAGACACAGAGACAGAGACAGAGAGAGAGATAGAAAGACAGAAAAAGAAAGAAAGAGAGAAAGACAGACAGACAGAGAGACACACACAGAGAGAATAGAATAAAATAAAACCTGGGAGAGTAGAGGTCTTGCTATATTACTTTGCATAAGTCATAATTTTTTAAGAGACACATAATTTGCATAAGTCTTGATTTTGTCTTTAGAGGCAGAGCCATGATGGCAGAGTAAAGACAGGTTTTTGTCTTTAAAATGAGGGGATTGAACTCACTCTTTATTATTTCCTTACTATCTAAACTATGCTTTATCTGTACTATACCATATACTACTTTCTGATCCATATGAAATAAGAGATTTATTACAATGTCAAAGCATCTTAGAGTACTTTTTGTGAAGTCTTGTGTTAATCCTTTAACATAAGGGTTAAAATTGAATTTTTTATTAAAGAAAAAAATTAAAGCTAACAGTGATCTAACAATGCATATATATATATATATATGTATATATATATATATATAGCACCTTTCATAATTATAGTTCCTATTTTTCTTTTGAGTGGAGGAAATTCATTAGAGTTCAATTTTTGGCACTGTTGAGTTGTTTTTTTTTTTTGGTTTTTTTTTTTTTTTTTTTTTTGTTAAATCAGAGGCCCTCAACTAGGAATTGACATTTTTCTCTTAAGGTATTCTTTTAGGGATAGTATTTGAAGTCTTCTGAAACTTTCTAGAAACCCAGGAACTTATTCCTTATTTAGAAGGCTTATTTAATTAAAATATTAACATTGGGCTGTTATGGATATCGTTGTGTATTGTTGGAGGAATTTTCACATGATGCCATTCACAGAGAGCCATTTGAATAAACATTTTGTTAAAATAAGAAACTACCAAAGATCAGGATGAGGTGAAACCTTCTTTTTCCCCCTCTCCCCTGCCCCTATGAAGTGTCTTTTCTACTTCATAATCAACTTTTTCTTCATAGTCAACCTTACATTCATGTCTTGGGACTCCATTCCTTCCCTACAGATAATCCTTGAAATTTAAAAAGTCACATTTTGTTATAGTTACCCCAAGTCCTCAAATTCCTATTCCTGGCTCAGCAGGAATATTTTGAGCTAATGAATGCCATGATATAATTTTGAACATTTACCAAAGGTTTTGGATGATGGGTTGCAATTGGCTTGTTTTCCTTATCCTTGTCTGTCAGAAAAGTACTACATGTATATTCAAATGGACTAAATACACATTTTCTCAATAAAGCCAAGCAGTTCTGTTGAGTAAACAACCTACTTTAAAAATCCCTTAATGTACGCACCTCAAGGAGATTAATACTCATGGTTATGAATTCAATAAATGTGTCTCACAGAGTTTTTGGGTCTATTCACTCTAGGGAGTTCTTAATATGTATTTTATGGGGATTTTAATCTTTTTCTCTTCTTTAGTAAGAATGAATGAAACAGTAATGTTGCATATAAAGTGTATTTGGTAAAATAATAAGGTCTGGCACTAGACATCGATGCCTACTGCAGGAAGCGAATATGAGGCTAAGCAAGTGGTATAATAAATCCCAATAGCTGGGGTCTGATCCAGGGAAAGAATTCACTGAGAGAATTTCAAGTTTTTCTTTGGCTCCATGCCCTAAAAGAGGAAAAGAAGTTAAATAAACTCATTAAATTGACCTCTACTAAATCCAAATATGACAAATAAATAGCACAGGCTAGGATTTAACCTTTGAACACTTCATTTAGAAAGTTTTCCCAAACATACTAGTATTTGTTGCAGGTCTCTGAAAGTTTTGTGTGATAAAGATTCCTTGAGGTCAACCCAGAATGAAGCAGAAGCAGCACAGGGACACCTCTGTTGCCTATTCTCCCTTTCTTACTTTCACTATCTTTGTACCTGAAAGAGAGGGAGATCTGGTAGTGGCAGTTGATTTGGAGGCTTCCCATAGATCTGCATTTTCTGTTTGGGTATGAACTTGGTATGAACTGCATGGGACTGTGTAAAGGACTGAAACTGAGTTCATGCATTGAGCACTTAAGGCTAATTACTGATTGGACAATACTCTATTAGCATATGCTTGGAGAATGGCCCTGTCCACTATATTGTGCTAAGTTAAGTGAGAGTGACCTTTGGGTGGTGGGAAGAGAGAAGGAAGGTGTAGAGATTCCTGTGTTCATTCTCCTGACTGCTACCCCAAAAGACCAAGAATAAAGATCAAGGACTTTTGCTTATCCTTACTCCAGCTGATTCTAAGGTATCCAGAATGCTAACTCAGTCTTCACAGTACTGTACATGATCACCTGAAAGAAGAAGGATTTCCAAGGAATATAGCATGGCACAGTGGAAGAAGAAAACACCTCTAAAGTCAGATTAAATTCCCAAGAATTTAATGGTTACTACCCATAAGTCATTTAACCTATTTGAGTCACACCAAAATAGAAGATGATCTTAAAGGTTCTTTCTAACTATAGGTCTATAAGCCTACATATTTATTAAATATTTGTTTTCTAGGCACTTGGATATACAAAGACAAAAATGAAACAATTGCTGCATCCATCTATCCGTCATCAGACTGCCATAGTCAGACTTCTATTGAGGCATACTGAATAAAGGGCAAGAAGGAGTTAAGAGAGAGACAGTATAGGTGGTATTCCTTAAAGTGTCTTTTAAATGATGATGGAAATGGGAAAGCATTAGAATAAAAAATGGAGAGGTTCAATCTGTTCCATTGTTAGTCTGATAGTGGCAATGCTTTTAGGCAGCATTAGTAGCAAATATGTCCCAAGATAATGGATAGAACACAAGGACTGAGAACTAAGAAGATATAGTCAAATTCCACCTCAGATAACTATTATCTGAGTGACTCTGGGCATGTCCCTATTTGAGCTTTAGCTTTTACCTCCCAATTTCTCTGAGATCCCATCTACATGATATGATGTATGAGAAAGTGATTTGGCAGCCTTAAAATTTTGTATACATAAGAGGTATTATCTCAAGCATGACAATATTTTAGTCAATTTATAGTAATATTTAGATGACATTTTTTCTCTTTTACATCCTTATGCTGAGGTGGTGAGGGCTTACAATTAAATTTTGTTCTATTATCTAGGCAATATTTGGAAAAGAAAATGACTCCTAGGCTGGAAGGCATCCATGTGAGACATATTGCCTCTTATTTGTCAGAAAAGTGCAAAATACACACCGGCCACTGACAAGCATCAGATTTTCTTTCCATGTTAATGGTGGCTACATATCACTCAGTGAGTAAAAACACTTGCCTTTTGATTTATGTTCACTGACAATGAAATGTCCCTGGTGATTAATTGCTATGCTCTACACTATTGCTTGGATGCTTACCTCTATGGCCAAAATTCAGAAACAAATAAATATATATGTCTTGCTATGGAGCTTGACATCACCCCTTAAGTATGCATTGTTTTTGCATGTGAGTGAGCCTGAACATGCCATTGGAAGCTCTCTTTCTGTCTATCTCTGACTCTGTGTATATATATCTATATATCTCTATATATCTATAAATAAATATATATATATATGTATATATATATATATATATATATACACACACACACACACATACACACAAATATAGTTCTAAATGTTTAATGTACCTTGGTTCTTGAATAATAGCTCATCAAAAATAGTCACATATTAATTTTTTCAAACAAGTAAAATTTTCCTTAGCTTAAATTTTTTTTAAATATAATAATCAAACCAGTTTGGATCACTGACTTATCCTTGATCATAAACCCTTTGTGGGCCTCAGTTTTTCTTCATAAAGTGAAGAATTTGAGCTAGTTATTCTCTCAAATTTTAACTTGTTGACTAGTACCTCTTTAAAGTTTTTTTCACATCTAATATAACCATAAGAGAGGCATTCTTAACCTTTATTATGTCATGGGCCTTTTCAGCTGTCTAGTAAAGACAATGGATCACTTTTCAGAATAATATTTTTAAATGTATAAAATAAAATGCATAAAATTAACAAATGAAACTAATTAGATAGAAATATAGCTATCAAAATGCATAAAAATGTTTGCAGAATCATAGATTAAAAACCTCTGCTCTAGAATTTCTTATATAAAATAAATTTTCAGAATAATATTTTTAAATGTATAAAATAAAATGCATAAAATTAACAAATGAAACTAATTAGATAGAAATATAGCTATCAAAGTGCATAAAAATGTTTGCAGAATCATAGATTAAAAACCTCTGCCCTAGAATTTCTTATATAAAATAAAAATATCTTATCTATATGATCACCATTTATGGAAGTATTTGCATATAAAAAAGTTGTATTAAACAAAGACACTGGCTAGATTTTGATTTCCTAAAGTCTCCTGCCCAAATTCTATACCCATATCTTTACTTTCCTGTTTTCATCAATGATGACTGAGAAAATCATATCTGGACAGTTCATTGATCAAGTTACTATATGAAGAAGCATAATTTAAGAAATCGTATTTTTTAAAAAAGCATTGTTATTTATATAAAACTATTATTTCTCACTCTCCCCAATTAGAAAATTAAAACACACAATAAAACACAAATCTACCAAAACAAAATTTTAAATTAGTCATGTTCAAAAATTTATATCTCCATCTGCATTTTAAATTCATCACATCTATGGCAAGAGATGGCTGGAATGTTTCATCTTCAGCCCTCTGGCATCATGGTTTATTATGGAATTTATCAAAATTCTAAAATATTTAAAAATAATATCATATAAACTGTTCTTATAGTTTATTTACTTTGCTTTGCAAAAGTAAATAATAGTTCTTCCCAGTTTCTTTTAAAATTTTCCATTTGAGTATTATACTACAATAACATTCCCTTATTTTTACATGCTATCATTTGTTTAGCTATTCTATAATAGGGGTATCCCTCTTAGTTTTAAGTTTGTGACTAAAACAAAAAGGGCTGTTCTAGATGATATTGTACACATGGTTCCCTTTCCATTTTCTTTGATTTTTTTTAGATTATAGGCCAAGTAATGATAGTCTAGGGTCCAGGGGACTTAGGTTAGGAGAAATGCTCCTTGTCTACTAGAAAAAATCCATTCTATTAATGGTTATGATGTGGGGACACTGATGAAGGCTCACAAATTTATTTTCAAGATTTTTCAGAAGATAAGATTTTGGAAAAAAAGAGAAAAAGAATCCATACAGTAATTTTAGCCCTCATGACTGCATTCTTGTATATAGATGAAATGATCTTGTATTTGACCAAGTCCATTAACATTCAATTTAAAAAAAATGTGCATCCCAGAAATACTTTGCACATTGTGAGAATCTTTGATAACATGAAAAAAATAATAAAAAAGGTTTTTGTGGGTATTTTTTTATGACAATCCATATCTTCATGGTTACATAATTTTCTATGTGGTGTAGAGAACATAATTCCCTCTTTGGCAGATTTATGCAGAGGATTTGGACAAATATTATACAGCATGAGAAAGTCTGTATAACTAAGATTTATACCACCAGATGATGGGCTGAAAAGTGTGGGATAGAAAGGGAAGACTAAGCAAGCCTACATATAGTTTCTGTCCACAGGAAACTTGGCTTTGAGTTGCTAAGGACCTTGACCAAAAAGTAAATGATGTTAATCCTTCATTTGCAGTACCTTCTTTATATTAATGATTTATATTAATTTGTATGTGGAAATAAGGAATTTCAAGCCCCAGTCTCTAGCTAATAATTTCAGGTTTACTGAATATTAGCACAGGACTAGGGGGTTTCTTAGATGTATAATGCATTAATTTCCAAGTCTTGGTTAAAAACACAAATCATTATTTTGCCCCTGGACAAAGCTGATCATGGGATTCTGGCTTCAGTAAAATAAATGCAATTTCATTTCTAATATCATCTTATGTACATATAATATCAATGCCTTTATTACCCATAGCAGATATGTTAATATGTGTATAGATGACATATCCATCTATATACAAATGTGTGAGAATACTATACTTGGATATGTACATATTCTACATGTATATATATATATATATATATATATATATATAATATCTTGGGGTATCCTTATTACTTTTTTATTTCATTTTTAAATTTTTTAATCAATGGGTTTTTTTGGCCCATTTTTTTGGCCCAGGTAGCTGGAGTTAAGTGACTTGTCTAGAGTCACTTTTTTTACATGCTATCATTTGTTTAGCCTAAGTATTAAGGCTAACAAGGAAGTATTAAGTGCCTAAGATGGATTTGAACTTAGGTCCTCCTCAATCCAGTGATAGTACTATCACTGTACTATTTAGCTGCTCCAATACTTGGATATTTTTGAAAAGATCATTGTAACAAACTCACAATTTATATAAAATATTAAAGTTTAAAGTTTATATAAAGTTTATAACTCTATGACAGATAATGCTAGGCTGACTTTTTCTAGTTACAGATAAGGGAAATAAGACTGAGAGCAGTTCAATTATTTTTTTTTCCTATTTACACTGCTAGTGTATATGAGAGCCAGATCTGAGTTCAGGGATCTTCTGAAACTAAGTTCATTTTCCATTATACCATGATGATCCTCTGTTTTGGATCTCCCTCTCTCTCCTTGTTTGTAATCATTTGTGTGGAACTATACATTTATGGAATGGAATCTTCTGGGGAAGAATAACATTTTTTAAAAAATCATATTCTAATGTGTATTTTTTCAGAGTATAAAATAAATCTCCCCAGACATTTCTGGAAAAGGACATGTACCAAGATGAATTAATTTTATCATGCATAGAATTTGTAGGCAATAACAAAAAAGGGAATGAATGTTCACTATTCTGAGGATTCCTTAAAGGATGTCAGTAGCTAAGGAGCCATGGGAAAAGTGGTTGTTTTATAAATAAATAAAATTTATTTTCCCAACAATTTTTTAGGATTGCTCAGAGTTAGGATTGCTCTAACTATGAGTTAGGCTTTTCTGGGGTGGAGATTATCTTTAAACTTCTGTGCTGAAAATGTTGGGCTATGGGAGGACGCAATTATAACACTAATATCAGTTTGTGTATGGATTAGAATCTGCACCATGGGATGAGATTGTAAAGTCCAATGGAGTATTAGGGAACAAACATGAACTATTAATAATCTATATGTTACAAAGTACTGTGAAATTTTTTATATTACAAAGCTCAGTCTAAATGAGAATTAATTCAACATTTAATTAGCACAAACTAACCAAACCATGATATAATGGTTTAACCAATATTAATATAAATAAGCTACTTTCTTTTCCTTCCTTTCTTTTAAATAAATTTTAATATTCACATAAGCATTCTAGGAAATATATGCATTCAACATGAAACATATTGATACTTGCATTATATTATTTTGTTCAATATTTATATTTTCATTTTCTACTTTTTTCATCATCATCATCATAGTGAGCATGCAGATAGCACTTTAAAGTTGGCAAAGTGCTTTATAATTATAATCTTTCATTTTATCCTAATGACAGACTGGGAATGTGAGGGTTAATAGTATTCTTGTTTTAAAGATGAAGAAACTGAGGCAGATAGAGGTTAATTGATATATCCAGGGTTACTCATCCAGTGATTTTTCTGAGGTTTGATTTAGCCTCACGTCTTCTTGGCTCCAGCCTTAGTATTCTGTTCACCGTATCACAAGACTAACTGCATTGCTTTATATTGTCTTTTCATAAGTTTTTTAAATGTAATTTTCCATATTCTTTTGTGTGGCACAATAATGCCCTGAAACATTTGTGTACTGAACTGTAGGTAATCATTTTTAAAATATAGGACATAATCTACTTCCAATTTGTTTTTGCTATCATAAATCATATTTCTTAGAATAATTTTATATGTTTTTTTTCATTTTTCCTGTCAGTAATATTCTTGATAAATAAACCTTATGGAAGGATACCTGATTTATAGAGAATGAATATTTGGAAACTTTTCTTACATGATTCCTTATAGTTTTTACATAGATTAAACTAATTTCTAACTTCACCATTAGCGTGTCAGGTTTTTTTCCCCCATAGCTGTACAAGCATTTAATATTTTGTAAGTTTTTCTAACATAATGACAACATCTGATACTTTTGCAACTTGTTATTGAAAAATTGAATTTCTTCTTTGGAGGACTGCAGGTTCATAATGCTCTTTAGTCACTTATGTGCCAAGGAATGGTTCTAACCCTTAAAACACTGTGTTGATTTAGACATTTTGTGTGTCAAGTTTTTATCAGAAAATAGATTGAAATTTTTTTTGGTGAGACAATCAGGGTTAAATGACTTGTCCAAGTTACTTACACACAGCTAGTAAGTTTCAACTGTGTGAGACTAAATTTGAACTCAGGTTCTCTTTATTTCAAGGACAATGCTATATTTATGGTACCACCTAGCTGCCTTCTAGGTTGAAATATCTTTAAACGAATCTTGGGTCTGTTGTATTTTACTTCACATTTTCCTTTATGCTATAAGTTTTTGGATTTAGATCACTGATCAATTTTGAATTAATTTGCTGTATGATATAAAATACTGGTTTATTCCATGTTTCCCCTTTCCCCATCTCCATATTTCTAAATCCTAACAGGCTTTTTTTTTGTTGTTGTTATGAATAATAAAGACCTTTTCCAGTGATTTATCTTCTTAGGTTTATCAGCCTTTATAATCCTCTATGCAGTTAATTCTGGTGAAATGTGGCAGGATATAACCCAATTCTTTCCTAATTTTATTTTTTAAATTTCTTGATCTTTATTATGTAAGATGATTTTTGATCATATTTTATTCTTTAAAGTGTTTTATTGGTGTTTTTATTATCTATGAATTTAGATAATAACATCATCTTTACTATACACTATTTAATCATGAACATTAAATATATTTCCAAATATATGTCTTTTTTTCCCTTATAAAATTTTTGTTACTTTAATTTGCATATTTTGTAGATATGTCTTTGAAGGTTAGTGTCCAAATTTTTAATAGATTTTGAATTTGAATTAATGTGTTTTCAAGGTTTTTTTTTTTTGAGAAGTATTCACCGATTCCAACTATTTTGTGGGTTTGTTTTAAATGCCACTATTTTGCAAATTCATTGTCTCATTGTTTAATGCTTATTTAAGAAAACCATCTTATCATCCTCATATAGTTTATACTATTCTTTGGTGATCTTTATTTTTTCATATCTTAGTGGTTTATTTGTAGTTTTTGAACTGCTGAATAGTAGCAATAGTGAAAATAAACATCATAACTTCCCCAATATTCTTAATGGAAATAAACTTCTCCATTCAAAACCAAAAGGATGTTGTGTATAGTAACAACAATATTGTTTTTGAAGGAATATTTAGAGGAAATAAATCATTTTGGCTGCTATAAATATCTAGATTAACTTCAAAGGACATATTAGAGAAGTTGCTATTTACATTCAGAGAAAGAACTGATAAATAAAAGTACCACACACACACACACAGACACACACACACTCACACAGACACAGACACACACACACAGACACACACACACACACACACACACACACACACACACACACACACACTATGATTTGACAGTGAGAAGACTCAAGAAAGACCTACATACTATCTTCAAGTATTTGAAGGACTCTTATGTGGAGGAGGGATTGCATTTGTTCTGTCTGATCCCAGAGGGAAAACCAAAAGTCATCAGTGGAAATTCCAAATAAACCAATTTAGGATTGATATTGGGAACCATCACCACTACTAGCACCCACCTTCAACACCTTCCCCCCCAAAAAAACTTTCTAACAATTATTAGGGATCTGAAAGTGGGATGGACTGCCTTTAGAGGGTGTGGTTCCCCTTTCTTTGAGATTTTAAAGTAGAGACTGCCCGACTTTTATTGAGTAGGTCATATGTGACTGACATCCCTAATAAATTTCAAATATGTGCCTGTATGATTTTACCTCTCCAGACTTCTCATTTTATATATATACATACATACACAAACACCCACATATACATGTATGTACAAACGTGTACACATATACCATGAACTATATAAAAGTATACATGTATATAATATATGTAATACTATGAAATATATTTTATATAAATTATGATAATATATTTTCTCTGCTTCCTTTTCAGATATGTAATAAGGCTTCTCAGAGAACATAAATGAAAATCAGAAGCCAATATGAAGTAATGGAGAAGTGCATACCTGGCCAAACTGCATTATTCTGATTCTATGAGCTCATGTTGAATGGATCTTGGTCTTTGGTGTCAAACATGCTTCTATTCTCTTAGAGAGACCATTTATGCTGTTCTAATTAACATTTCCAATAAAATGACCAGAAGGGAAATTCTGCCAGAAGAAATTAATGGTGTCATTGGGAAAGCAGCCAAAGATAGATGGGTTAGAAAGTCAAAATGCATGTATTCTATGCCTGTGCAAAAAGAACAGGTAATTTCACTTCAGAGTAATCCCAGAATGAAAAGCATTTAACCATTTCTAATATTTTAAACTGAAGAATTTATGGGATTAATGTTTAATATGCCTTAGAATTTACCATGACAGTGCCCTATAAATAGGTTTTATTTGTGAAATATGGAAAGGTATGGGAGGGAAAGACATATTTGCTAAATCACTTATTGCTAGTCTACCATTTTATGAATGGCAACAGCAACAAACTACCCTTATAAGCTTCTGAATAAATCATTAGAAATGAGGATGAATTCAGTTGTCTTTCAGCAAGTGGCAGCAAGAAGTATTATGAGCAGCTTTTAATAATCAGGAAGTCAGAGGAAAATAAATATCAATTATGATAAGAGGAATAATGATGTCTTTTTAACATCTTTCCCACTTTTCCCCATGATAGGGTTAATTATTTATGGTGAAAGCACATTAGTAATTTCACTTTATCCTTATCCAGGCAGTTAATGGGTTGTAACACAAGAGAATTGAGAAGAACAATTTGTAAGAATATTTTTAAATTATTTAAAAGTTCCTGTGTTCCTATTTATCTATTATCTATCTATCTATCTATCTATCTATCTATCTATCTATCTATCTATCTATCTATCTAATCTAATCTATCTATTTATCGCTTAAGAAACAAACCAATTAATTTGGACAGAAGTCTTAAAATTTATCTTTTTCATTTGGCTTTTTGGAAAAATTTCTTTTTTTGCTTCAATTTTATTTTCTATGGTTTAAGTAGCATAGGAATGTTAGAATATTTGGAGTAGCTTTGTAGACTTTAGTGCTTGAGATGGAATTAAGAAAGAATAATGAGATTATTTCTGGTTTGATTCTTGTAAATTTTTAATCCTATTTGTTTCTATTGTATATATGAGCTTTAGAATCAATTTGGACTTCTGTTATAAGTTTTTTCATTCTTTTCTATCTCTCCTTTTGGAATTTATTAAGCTTACTAAATGTTCTTCGTTTAGACTTGTGGACTTAAATTTATTTCATTATGAGGAGATCTGGGTATTGAAGGGATGGAGATGTTTATCCAAGAGAAGACTAAAGTGGGGAGGGGGTTGTGATAGTTGCTTTCAAGTATTTAAGGACTTAATGTGGAAGAAGGAGTGATGGATAATATTAGAAAAGAGGTGAAGTTAGATTTGAAGCCACAAGAACAAAGCAAAGGAAAATGCTAAAAATTCAACCAGTCTAAAAGTGGAACTGATTATTGTGTTTAGTCATGGATATGTCCTTATTACAGACTTTCAGGAAAAGGCTAGATTTACCTTTTTTTGTTGAGTAGAAAGTGGTGGGGTTCTTTTCCTGATATAAGTTTCCCTAGATATCATCTGAGCTCCTTTCCAACTCTAAAATTCTATGGTTTGATTTAGTTTTCTAGAAGGGTAAAAATTTTGTAGGAGTTTAGCACTTCCTTCATTGGGATACCTTTGCTGCTCCTTGTTCATCCCTTAGGTCAGTGATAGGAATTTATCACAGACATTAATCCTGTGCTTTTCTTGGTATTCTTCAGGATGCTCAGGAAGTATCATCACTTCCTGGCACTAGAGTAGACCCAGGAGGCTTAAAATAAATTTCCCTGAGTGTCTTACCTATATATTCATGAACTATGACATCATTAAAATAGAATGAAGGAGATACTAAAGGATTTTCCTGTTCTTAGCTCTGGACCATAAGAAATGTGCTTTTGTTCTCAACTGTATATCATAACAGTCTTGTATTTTTTCTGAGCATTTCAATTAATCATATATATATATATTTCTATCTATCTATCTATATGTATGTATGTATCTCTCTCTCTCTCTCTCTCTATATATATATATATATATATACATAAACTCATCATATAACAAATACTTTGTCAAAGTCTAGAGACAAAGAAAGATCAAAAAAAATGTAAAAAAAAAAAAAAACTTTTTTTCTTCAAGAAATTCAGCTCTATTTGCTGCATTTGATGGCTTTGATTTTGTACCCCTTTATTGTTTGTAAGATTCCTTTCTTTCTTCTATATTCACTTCCAGTAACATTTTCTGAACAAAATGTTTCCTGATCTCCCAATTGCAATTCTATCTCCCAAGCTACCTAGTACTTAACTATTTTGTATATGTTGCCTTTAATCATTTTATGTGGTATGTTATGTATATTTACATATATACTTGTTATCCTTTACATGAGAATGGAAGTTCTTTGTGAGAAAGAAGTTTTCATTCTGTGTACTTGTATTCCTATTGTCTATCAAAGTGCCTGGCAAATAGTGTGAGAAAAATACTTATTAATTATTGATTTATTCTAATTGGAGAGATAAGATATAAATAAGTATATGCAAAATATATAGGTAAGCAATAAACATTTATTTAGTGTGCTAAACCAGGAGAAAGATAATCCTTGCTCTCAGAGAGTTTACTATCTTTTTGGGGAAGACAATACATAAAATGAAGTTGGAAAGAAAGAATACATCAGGGGAGTTAAAAGCAAGCAGAACTGCAAGACAGAAAGGAGAGGAAATCAAAGTTCCTTCTTTGTAACTTGATAGATAATTTATACCATAAACTGTAGTCAACCAAGATTCCTTCCCATAGATTGGGATCCATGGCTTTCCTCATGTATGATGACCAGGTATTTCCATAATCCAATCTAAATCTTTAATAATATAATTTAATAATTCTTTAATAATCTAAATCTTTAATCCAGTACCAGTCATTTGTATAGCTATATTCAGAATTCTCATTTTGCTACCACTCTGTCAATCACCTCATCATGACTTCTTTTCTGAAATAACTAAAGAACTAATTTTGATGGCATTCGTGAATCTTAGAGCCCCCAAGTCCTATATTCAGTTGGTTGGAAGTTATGGTGGAAAAAAAAAAGTTGCCAATCTGCTCTACAAATCAGTTTAAAGATAGAATGAACTTTTAAGACCACCATGGAGTCCTTCTTAATAATGCAATCAGGCCACTGATATCAATCATCTCTCTCTGGCTGCTGAGCTGTGAGCAATTTTAATAGGCAGAAATGGCACTGGGCCATATATTTCCTGGAGAAAATATTTCATTCTATATTCTAGAGCTGATCCTCTCCTATAGATAGGGGGGAAACAGTTTTCTTTTTATTCCAATTCATCCTTTATAATCATCTAGAAGGTCCATCTAGGTACAGTGAAAAGAATGCTTGACTTGTTAGAGAATATAAATTTCACCATTTATTCTGTTACTTACTTTCTGTGTGATTTTATTTCCATCTACATAGCAGCACAAGTGTAAGAACAGAATTTCTGAGCCTCAGTCTCTTCTTCAGTGAAATGAGCTATGATAATTACATGAGATAGAATATATTAAAAAAAAACCTTTGTAAAGTTAAAGGTATTATATACATTATTATTATTATTATTACATTTTCATACTTTTCAATTGAGTTCAGATAAAAATAGGCTAGAGATACACCATTATCTTTCCATTAATCTTTTACAATTAATATTATTGCCCAGATAAATAAAACAATTCCTTTTTAAGGATGGTAATGGGATATATGTTCATCTTATGTAGCTTCACTGAATCCATTTACAAGACAACTCTAGGAGCAGAGAAGGTGATGGGAATTTCCATACTTCATCTTGCTCCCACATAATTTAAATTTATTCTGCTTGATTTTGATATTTTGAAAAATTTTCATCTTAGTATGTTATTAATATAGGATAACATAATGCAATGGAATGTGATATGATATAATATGACACAATATAACATATTATAGCATGATATAATATAATGCAATATGTTAGTATAGCAAAATCTCTTAAAATTTTATTCTTGAAACTTTATGGATGACTGTGATATTCAGGAGGTTTCGAGAAGTGTTTCTGTCTCTGCTAGTTGTCCAGTCTCAGTAGTTTATCATTGAAATAATTAAGTTTTTTAAAAATTCCATATTTGCAATAAAGGAATTTGTCATCTAATAGTTTTGCAACTATAAGAGAGAGAGAGAAAGAGAGAGAGAGAAAGAGGGAGAGAAAAAGAAAGTTAAAAAAAAGGGAGAGAGAGAAAAAAAGAGAAAGAGAGGGAGAGAAAGAGAACAATCTTGAAAGACATTAAAACTTTGAACAATGCAAACTTTTTGAATAATATAATGAAAATTGAACATACCAATAACCTATTCATAAGAGAGCTGATGAATTGTAATTGAATAAAGAGACAAATAAATTTTGAAACATGCCATGACATGTTAAATTTTTTTTGTTTTTTTATCATTGCCTTACATAATTTAAATTGATAAATAAATCAAATTTCTTAATAAAAACCCTCATGAAATTCCTGGTGGTGATAATCTAGTCCTGAAATGTCATCATAAATTCTTCTTTCTATATAATATGCCTCAGCATTTTCCCTGATATTCCTTTGCTGACATGTGATTGAGTTGATGTGGAAGTTGTCTATAGAGGGGTCTTTGATACCAGATTTAAATATAGTCATTGCACATATTCACATATTCCATCTGGAGGTAAATCAAAGGATATTTAGCAATACTTTCTAGCTTTCCTGTGGCTGTTAGCATTTATGCCTAGAAGAATAACTGGAAGTAGGCAGTAGTTATCTAACTTGACAAATCTTGAGAAATTCTCTTATATGTCTTGTTTTCATGTCCTAGAAAGATAGCAGAACTCTTGGTTGTTATTATCGTATCCAAATAATTGACTCAATAATCCTAGAAGCAAGCCAGCTACCACTAGTTATATTTCTTCATCTTGTTGGAATGTTTTTTACCTGAAAGTAGTTGTAAATTGACATCATCATTTTTTTAAAAAATAGTATTTTATTTTTCCAAATATGTGCAAAGATAGTTTTCAACATTTACCTCTGTAGAATCTTGTGCTCTAAATTTTTTCCTCTCCTTTCTCCTCCACTCCCCTTCCCAAGACAGCAAGCAATCTGATATAAGTTAAACACATGCAATATATATTTCTATTTTCATCATGCTGTGCAAGAAACATTAGATCAAAAGGGAAAAACCATGAGAAAGAAAAAACCTGAAAGCTCAAAAAAAACAACAATAAAATCACAACAACATGAAAATATTATGCTTCCATCCACATTCAGTCTCTGTAATTATTTCTCTGGATTCAGATGGCACTTTCTATCCCAAGTCTCTTGGAATTATTTTGAATCATCTCATTTTTGGCTCTTTTCAACAATATATTCTATATTATCAGCCTTTGTAATTGTTTGGTAGAATGATGTTTGCTAGTTCCAAAAATATATCTTTAAGTTTTTTACCTATGTTAGCTGAGGGAAATTATTTTTCTACTATATTAGTAGCTAATTTTAAAATTAGAATTAAAGCTTTTTTCCTTTAATTTCCTCATTCAGGGACCAGCTCCAGTAGGTCATTCAAACTAGTGTCTGAAAGAAAAATAAATGAGATTGGCTTAATCATTAGTCCACAGCCTTCAAGATCTAGGACAGGACCTACAAAACTCCCCTAGAAAATTTTACTTTTGTTTAGAGTATAAACAGAATCTAATCTAGGTGAATTCCAGTCCCCAAGTGTTAGGATTACAAGGTGAGAACTCAAGTTGTCTGGACAGTTCTCTGGCTCAGAATTCACACATAAAATCCATGTCCTTGCAGTCCCTTAATGTGGTATGGGATAACACAGCTCATGAAAAAAAAATCAATCAAGAGTGGGCTGGGTAGAGATGGAGTCCTTTGTCCAGATTGTTAGACATGGCTGAAAGTCATGATCAAGCCAAATTCTCCAAAGGAGGAACTAAAGTCTTTTACCTTACTTCCTTATTAATATGCCCACGTCTCATCAAATTTTCACCAATCAAGGTTAACACCTCCTTTTCCAAAATTCATGTGATCTCCATGACTTTTTTTTTGGTCACTGAGGGAAACAATTGGAAACCAATTTGTTTATTATCAACTTACCTAATTAATAAATTGATTATTAATTATGCATAAACTGTCTAGTTTTTCATTCATCTTATATCTTGTGCTCTCAAAAATATTTATCAATCCTCATATGCTTTTGACAATGAAATTGTTTTAGTTTTGTGTTTCGTAGGACTTGGGACCTAAGGAATTGATGAAGTGGTTGTTGCTATGTTGATTGAAGTTTTCTTGACAAAGATACTGGAACAGTTTGCTGTTTCTGCAGATCATTTTGCAGGTGAGGAACTGAGCAAATGGATTAAATGATTTTCTCAAGTTCTCACAGTCAGTAAGTGTCTGAAGCTGACAATGATATTGCATTTCCAGCATGTTGCACAGTGCCTATCACTTAATAGGCAATGTTTATAAATTGATTAATAATGGATTGATCTCCAAATCCAACCAACATTTCCATAGCACTATAATCTAAAATATAATCTAATGTAATCTAAAATAAATACTAAAAAACTAAAATAGCCAAATCAAAGAAATAGAGTGTTGTAGGCCCATATTTGAAGCTCTGATTACTGCCTTGGGTTCTTGAGACTTTGCCCATGTAAATCCAGTCAGGATAAAGGGGTAGGTGAATAAATTGTTGACTGATAAATAAATGACTATAATTAGCATATAAGTCTTTTTTTTTCTGGGGCCTGGGGGAAGAGATTTATTCATTTTAAGGGGATTCTGGCACAATTTCTTTCCTTAAAAGGAAAAAAGTATGATAAGCTATTTTTCCAGCCAGAAATGTAATTTTTTTTCTCTCTCTAAGGCTAGCAACAAGCTCTGTATTACAGAATCATGCTGAGAAATGCCATAGCATGTGGCATTCCAAATCAGGTGAAGGGAGGATTTGTCTGTGACACAGTTCGCGGTTTGATGCTTCCTTTTATAGCTTGTCATTTTGCTTATTGCTTCTGTGGGGCATTTAAAAGATCATGTCAGGGAGGCAAAGTAGCTGGTGGAGACATATGAGTGCCTGATGACCCTTGTCCTGAGCTGCAAGAAATTATTTTTTTAATCCATACATAGAATATTATTAAAAACTCACCAGTTAAATATCTGGGAATTAATTTGAATTGATTCATTCGTGCATAGCACATGCATTAGACTTATTCTCTCAACCCTCATTCATACTGACAAGTTTGTCCCTAGAGGATGGCTATTATATTCTCTTAGGGGTCAGCATATAACACTGAAAGGTTGTGAAGTATCTTTCTAATGTTAAAATTCATGAACCTGCTCACTGGTAAATTTTTTCCTCATGATTATCATTTAATCACATTTAAACAGCCAGAGTTAATTTCCTTTTAGAAAGGGGTAAACAAACTAAAGTAACAAGAGTAAGGTAATGAGTAAGACTGTTTGGTGCAAAACATCACTTCTCCAATCCCAAATCTGTAATCCCTTATCTCACCAGTATTTTGAGAATCTACAGGAAAGTGGGTTGAAGTTTAAAGACTGCATGCAACAAAACAGCCATGTCCTGGTTCCTAAAAGTCCTCCCTCACACCCTTCTTGGGGTTACCTATAAACTTTTCCTTAGGCCTGATGTAACTATTTTGCTAGGCTCTTTATATATTCTTGAAGTATCTTTCTTTAGTGTGTTTAGTTTATCTTTTTTTTCCTAATTGAAACACTGATGTCCTATGGATAAAGTAAGTAATCCTATAAAAATAAATTCCTCCTATCATCCAAAGTCCATGAGGTTCTCCTTTATTCAAGGATTCTCTCAGTGGATTGACTGGAATGGTTCTGACTCTCTCCACTGCCAAATATTAAAAGAATGTCTGAATCCAAAGCAGCTTGCTGCTTTTATTCAGTCCCTTCAAATAATCTGAATTGAATTTCTTTTCTACCTAGTTGCAGTGCATTTGTTTGCTTGCCTGATTCAATGGAAGAGTTTGGGACCTGTTCACATCTAATCCATGCCTCTTAATCGTTGATTAAATCAAGGCATGCTGTCACCTGATATAGGTGTCAGAGCCTGGCATCTTGTCAGTTACTTTAAGTGAGGTGAGATGATTGATGAACTCAATCCATCTCTACTCTTACATATGCATCTATTCCCTAATCAACCAGCACCAAGCACATAGCAGGAATTTAACAAGTATTTGTTGATTGATTGTTGACTTATTTTGAGGCACCATGGGAACAAAGAAAAGAAACATTCATTTTCCCCCACTTGTATTTCAAGAGATACATTTTTCATTGGTGTGGGTGATATCTCAAACTAGAGAAAATAAGACCGATTCATGCAATCCTGTGAATAGGAATAATGATGGTGATAGAACAAAGAGGCAATAGAAGAGACAGAAAGCTGAGAGGGAGTGGAGGATGAGTTCAAAATTTATTTGGCAGCACCCTTCTAAGAACTTTTCTGATTAAGGTGTTAGAAGGGGCTGGGTGAATAGAGGAGATTAAAAGAAGTGCTAGAAGCTACATTCATGCTTTGGGTAAAGGCTGGCCTTAATGACCTCTGAGGTTCCTTCCAACTCTGCAGTTCTATGAATAATTTAGGAGAAAATGTTTTTTTTTGTCTCAAATTCTCCCTCCAAAGTATTTGCTTTATAGGAATATAGTACTTTTATATCATTTATTTTCCAATGCACTTTCCACCAAACTACATTGTCTTGAGCTTGCTCAATTGTACACTGCCACAATTGCCTTGATTTGTATTATCCAAATCCATGAAAAGTGACTTATTACTAATATAAAACAAGAATTTCATTTGAACAGGATCCATACCTATGATGATTCCTGAAAATTATATAGGGTTTGATTAAAAGTCACATCTCTGAGAGCCTGTTGCCCTTAGCTGACAAGAAGTCATACAGCCTTCCCTCTCCAAATCACAGACATAAAGAAAAAGATTAAGGTCAGTAAAGGGGTAAGGAAAGAAATCAGGATGTGGTCAGGCCAGTGGCTTAACAAGGAAAAGAGAAAGAAATGAGAATCTTAGGCTGCTCTACACAATGGGGCCAAGAAGGAAGCTTGAGAGGAAGAAGTTATAGTCAGACTGCTGGTCATCCAACTAGAAGGAAAAAAAAACAAGAGGAAAGAAGTGCTTATACATTTTCTATATATATATATATAGCTAATTCTCTTGATTTGTGGCCCAGGAAGGAAGAAAAAGTATAATTATCATTCCTCTTTCTAGTGTTTTTGTACCCTGTTGCAAAAGATTTTGGGGGAATTCAAGGTTTCTATTTTTCTTTTTTCTTTTTAATAGCTTATTAGATATTTCTTTAATTGTTTCCCAGATAAAATCCAATTTCTTTTTTATTTCATCTGAAATTCCATCTTCTATTTTTTTTAGCCTAGGCTACTCCTATTTGGAATGTATTCCTTCCTGATATCTGCCTCTTGGAATCCCATAGCCTCCTCCTAATACTCAACTCAATTGCAATCTTTTAAGATCTTTTCTCATTCTTCTACAAATGTAAACTTGTATTTACTCAGAACTTTTACTCTTACATTTATAGAGAATCATAGAATCAGAGATTTAAATCTGGAGGTCACGTTAATCATCATGTAGGCCAATGGCCTTGTTATATAAGTGAACAAGGAAGTTTTATCTATTAGCCAAGATTATTGAACTGGTAAGTGGTAGATCCAGAATTTTAGCTCTCATTTTTTGACCAAAGATCCCTTTCCTTTATACCATAATTTTAGAATTGAGAGTACATACTGCTTCATATTGTCTTTGCATTACTAGTAGAATATAAACTCCTTTAGGAGTTTTATCTTTGTACCTATGACTCCTAGTCTATTACCAGAGCAGGTATTTCTTAAATTAATATTGAATCATTTGAGATAGAGAATTAATTATAAAACCCAGTAATTTCTAGAGCCATGGAGGATCTTTGAAATCATGCAATCCAATTGTATCATTTTGTAGGTGATGAATTTGAGGACATGATTAGTCAACTGACTTTTCAAAATTCACACTGTAACCTAGGACTCAACTCAGATTGACCCAAATGTCAGGCCACTCCTTTTTTCTGCACCACCATTATGTTTTCTCTATCCCCTTTTAGTATAACAATGTTCTGTTGCAAGGATTTCATTTCAATTTTCATTTTCCTAAAAGTTACCAAATTGTACCAATGAAAATATCTAATGCAGTTCCATTTACAGATCACTTTGGCTGCCATGGTTTGTTAAAATATCATCTCAAGTTCCTTTATGGTGTCAATCTTGATTACTTTAAATTTTTGGATAGCTAGTTGAAAACTCTTACATAAAAACAAGAGCTGTTACATTTAGATAAGGTATCAGTATAATGAAATACTGTTAAAATTACTCTTTTAAAAATAAATTAATGACTTACTAAGTGTTTACTATGTATGAAGTAGAGATACGAAGACAACATGAAGCAGGAGCTTCTATTATAATGAGAAAATAAGACATTATAGATTTATGGTATAAAGAAAAGGAAACAATGGATCTTTGGTAAAAAAAAAATGGGTTAAGATTCCATTGTATGCTTTCGCCTTTGTCTCCTTTGTAGCATCAAAAATCTGTTCCCTCTTAATATTCATAACATATAATACATTAAAGTAATTGGTGTATACATTTCCTCATTCATGAAAATACTAATAAGGATGATGATGATAATAGCTTGCATTGCATTTAGATAGTTGTCTGCAGCTTGACATGTTATTTGATTTTCTCCTTAAAATAAGCCTGCAAAATAGGTGCTATCTACCAAGTTTAAATGAAAGGAAACTGAGGCTGAGAGATAATATAATTTTCTCAAGTATAAACAACTAGTATGTGACTGAGGTAGGAACTAAAGTACCATCTTCCCAATTGCAAGTCTAGCACTCTCATAATTCAGTTTCTCTCCAGCTCCTGGAAGTCAGAAACTAGGTTGGTTTTCAGTTTTCAAATTACTAATACAGTGCTATGTAGTTGCTTCATAATGGATTAGCTAAGGTTGAATTGAATTGAAGAGACAGTATGATATAGTGGAAAGAGTATTGAATTTAGATTTATATGACTAGTGTTTATATTCTACCTCTGTGACTTACTACCTATTATGCCATAGGCAATGCTGTTCCTTCTTTGGGCCTTGATCCTGATCTGTAAGAGAGGGAAATTGGACTAAATGATTTCTATAGGGCTTTTAACCTAATTTTTAAGATGCTGTGAGGTGATTATAAGTGTTCCCTTCAAAAATGGGGCAGATGAGAATAGGGATATAGACATTTGGCCAAGGACTAACTTGGCTCTTTGGAGTCTGTATAATTCCATGATGTATAAGGGAATAGAATGGAGCCACATGTATGAAGTGTTGACTATATTCTAGAAACTGTGCTAAGTCTTAAGGAAACAAATTCAAGCAAGTAAAACAGAATCTACCCTCAAGGAGCTTACATTCTAATGAAGGACCCAACATGTAAGTAACCAGAAACCCATTTCATACACAGAGAAGATAGAAGATAATCTCAGAGAAGACAATATCAGCTGAGGCTACCAAAAATTCTTCCTGTTTCAGGTGGTATTTGAATTCATTCTTGAAGGAATCCAGGAAAGCCAGGGGGTGGAGGCAAAAAAAGAAGAATGATTCAGGCTTGAAGAATACAAAGGACAGATATGGGAGGTAGAATGCTAAACAGGCCAGTGAAGTTGGATTATTCAGAGTATGTAAAGAAATCAAGCATAAAAAGACTGAAAAAGTAGGAGAGGGACATGTTTCAAAGAGTTCAAAAGGTCAAAGGATTTAATATTTGTTCCTTAAAGGAATAGAGGGTAGCTGGAGGTCTTTCAACATGTTGAGTGTTCCATGATAACAACTATATATTAGAAAAGATGACTTTGGCAGTTGGGTAGAAGAAAGACAATTAAGAGAGAGACAATTGAGAGAGAGAGAGAAGAAGAAAACAATTCAGTAGGCTTTTTGCAATAGTTAATGTGAGATGTGATGAGAGAGTGCTCTAAGATTATATCTGTATGTGGATAAGAGGAAGCATATAAGAAACATTAGAAAGGTAGAAAAAAAGATTAAAGGATTAAATAAATGAGGAGAATGAAGGGGACATCAAAAATGGTACTGAGTTTTCAAGACTGAATAACATGGATAGTGTCTTTAAAGGTAGGAAATATTTTTTGGTAGTTATATTTGGAAATATACCTTGGTATTTTAGAAATTTGGTAAATTTAGAATATAATGAAATTCTTTTTTTGGAGAATGAGATGTCAAAAGAGATCAAGGTGGGAATGACTCTCAGGGGAAAGACTAAGTGTGTGTACACACTTGTGTGTGTGTATGTGTGTGTGTTTGTGTGTGCGTGTGTGTGTGTAATAATGAGAATCATCTACATGGGTATGGTATTTGAACTCATGGAGCTGATGATATCACCAGGATAATATAGAAGTAGAAAAGGGCCCAAGACAGTGGTTGTAGTTAAAGGACAGGATATGGATGAAGATTCAGAAAAAAAGACTGAAATAGAATGTTTGGATAGTCAGGAGGAGAACCAGGAGAGAACAGTGACACAAAAACCTACAAATAAGAGGGTTATATGTAGTCAAATGATATAGGATGAGTTCTGAGAAACAGTTATTAGATATGGCAGTAATGTTTGCCTCTGTGTATTTTATTATTATTATTAGACTTGAAGTGGTATAGAAAAGCAAGAATAATGATAGACATATAGCAATATGGCATAAAGATGATAGGGATATAGTGAAGTGGATATTGGTCCAGGTTACATTGTACATATAACTTGTAATACCACTTTAGAGATTGTCTAGAACTCAGCAACATGACACCTTGAAGTTGGCCAAAGTGTGTATTTGAGGGATGAGTATCAAAGAATGATTATGCCTAGAAGAGAATAAGGGAACTTCAGGAAAGATTGCTTGGGAAGTAGTGTCGGTCAAAAAGTACAGAATTTAAAAATGAAATCGATATTAGTCTGCTCTGATGGACTGAGAAACCCAAGTACAAGGTATCCAAAGGGCAAGATTCTAATTTTGGTATTATGAATACTTATACCAATCAACATTTATTGAGCACCATCTGTATATCAGTTTTGTTCTAAAGGTAGCCAAGATTAAAAGTAAAGATTGAGTTTTCTATCAATGAGGAATTTGAAACAGAAAAAAAGATTTTTTTTAATGAATTAGTAAAGAAATATTTATTCAAGACCCATTTATGTGTTAGAAAAAAATCTAAGATATGGTCTTCCCTTTCTAAATACTCAATCCGTTAGGGAAGACATATAATGATATGTAGCAATATTTAAAAAGTGCCAAATTAAGTGCATATAAGAGTGGCTAGAAAAGTTCATTTGAATAATGCTACTAATTGATGACCTCATGGATGAGATGAGATTTGGATTCCTCAAAGGATGATCAGATTCTGATTGGCTTAGAGGTTGGAGCATTCCAAGAGAGAAGAATTAAGCCTAAAATGAGAACTGAGAGGGATTTTAGAATTCAAAGGATCATAGCACTGGAGTTTGAAACAAATCTCAGTTACTATTTGGTCTAATCCCTCTATTTTGCAGTTGAGGAAAGTGAGAATCAGTGAGTTAAGTGGCTTGCCAAGATCACCCACATAATAAATGTCAGAGATAGAATTTTAACCAGTATCACTCTAGAGGTATTTGTCTAATTTAACACAAACCTCTTTATTTTATAAATAAGGAAAATGAGATTTGTAGAAGTCCAGCGACTACTCTAAGGTAAAACTGTTATTCAGAAGCAGAGTCAAAATTTGAATTCAGTTCTCCTAATTACAAATCTATGACTCATTTCATTTCACCAAGCTGAGCAAAGGGTATTTTAAACCTACTGAATTATTCTCCTTTTCTTCATCACGAACCATACAATATTTTCCATCTTGTTCTATTCTCATTGTGTACATTTTTCTTCATTTTCCCAGTATTGGACTTTATTAGATTTGTAAAGAGGTTATGTATTGCCTCAGTGAATTAATGAGCATTGATGCAGCAGCTTTTTAGTATGGTGATAAGGCCCAGAACAAAGAATCTACTTGTGTATCAGGACAGGCCTGAACCAAATGATTTCAACCTCCCAATGGAAGATGTGCTTCAGAGAGACAGTGTTTTGTGCCCTCCACAATGCTTGTGACTAGAAACTATGTAGAAACTTTAATATGTTTTTGTATTGCTACAGATTTTTAGGGCCTTCAAAGAAAGTGGTTTAGGTCCATGAGATGTGTGAAGTGTTAAAATAGTAGCGGATTTTGGTTACCACAAAATTGCATCTTGTTATTGATTTTCCTGCTCTTTGTATCTTTGATCAATGAATCTTTGCTTATGAAGATAAAAAAAGTTTGGCCTGGGATTTGTGAGTAATTGGCTCAGACTTCTAAAGGATGTCACAAGGGCATCTGGTCCAGAGTTTAGGCCACTGGAGACTAGAAGTCAGCATCAATGTACTATAGATGGAATAGCTGTTTGAATGCATTTCTTACACATAGAGAATGGGGAACATTTCTTGCACAGAAAACATAGTCTTTATTACACTGAGTAGTCCCACTCCAATGACTCTCTGAGTTTAAGTGGTATCCTTCTGTATTTTCCTGTATTTTCTCCAAAAAACGACTTTATGTACTGCCAAGTATGATGCATGTGTATGTTTGTTTGTGTGCATTTGTGTTGAGACAGTTTAGAAAGGCAGTGGGCTTATCCCAACTTTGCATGTTCTCTTTCCCCTGAACACCATACAATTTAAGTAGAAAAAGATCTCATTTGGGCAAATCCTAAGCTTCCAAACATTTGCAGATGTTTGCTGCTCCAATAAACCTTTACCCAACCTAATAGTTCTCTATTAGTAATGGAAGAAAGCAGGCCTTTATTTTGGGGACTACTTAGAAGAGTCAATGTATATGTTGGCAAATCCCTCAGGCAACTGCTGTCAATGATCCTTTGGTTGAAGAAAATGGCCACTGATGCTGATGATTACAATACTGTAGCACAAATCTTGGTTTAACTGAGTTATTTCTTAGGGAATTCAATTCTCAGCTGGCATTATTTCACTTTCCTCTCTCCAGATAGTTTCTGTTTATGTAAAGTCTTTGCTTTTTCAGATCTGTATTTTATATACCTAAGCTGCTTTCTCAAATACACATATTTGCATTACTGGGAAGAGGAAGGAAAAGCCCAAAATAAACTCTGATTGAGAGAGATTAACAAACTCTTTCCCAACATTTGGAAACCTAATTAACCAAAAGAGTCATATGATTATTAATTGTCCCAGAAGTTCGATAACGATATGTGAGTAATGGAAAGAATGTACACACGAGTATGTGACATTGGAAAAGCATGGAGAGATAAGGCAGTGTTATCTTGGTGGCTATTTCTCTTAGTATCTATCTATTTATCTATCTATCTATCTAGTTTAAAATCCTCCTATAGATGTATAGATGAGCGGCATGATTTTATGCAAAGAACTCTTGTTTTAGAGCTAGAAATCCTATGTTCAACTCCTACACCAGCTTCTTTTGTATATTCTAATTTAAGTAGAGGTAATTACCCTCATTTGACCCTAGTTTCCTCATCTGTAAAGTGAAGACTTGATGATTTCTGAGGTTCCTTCCATTTTATGTGACTAGATAATATTTTAATATCAACTTGTATGCTATTGGATTTATTTTAAGGGGGTTTGTCAAGAAACTTCAGAAGTAAATTTATCCACTTACAAACAATAACTATAATACCAACTCTCTCCCAAATCACTTTATCTACCTGCATGGCAGTCCTCAGAGAATCAAATACAAACTTGTATATGTGTGGGTATAGAGGTAGGCTGGTGAGTGAGGGTACCATTTAGGGAACAGATTCTATCTATTGCTAACTCATGTGGATGCTTAAGGAGTAACTTCTGGGCATGCCTCCAGAATTGCAATTTTATTGGCCATTTTTATTAACCTGTCACGTTAAAAAAAATGAGTTTCAGGAAAATTATTTGTCCCATAACTGTTTCTATATCTGCTTCTTCTAAAATGATGAAAAGCATATAGATAACAACAAAAACATTGGCCAATAGAAAATTAATAACTATTTAAATAGAATTTACTCTATGGAATAATCATAAACCTTGAATTATATGAAACAGAAAAATATCATAATCTAGTATGTTAGAGAGATTAACAAACAAATAAAAAAGGAACAACATGTGATGTGGGAGGGAATTCATAAGAATCCCATTATCTTATCTGGTCATGGGATGCCAAAGAGGATTTCAGAAGTTATTTAGATGGTGAGGTTCTATATCCTTCTTTTATTCAATTATTGACAGCAATTTAAAGTATTCCATTGAACTTTAGAAATGAAGGAAGCAGATAGTGAGGTAGTTATCTATAGCATGACCATTTCCATCAAAATTATATAAAATATAAGATGAGAATTAGAATAAAATAACAATAATAATAGTAATGTAATAATATTGAGTCAATTTTAATCCATGTTCTTGTTAAACTTAACTTTTGTAAAAAAATGATATCCAGAATTATTGTTATTTAAAAAAATTCACTTATACAAGATGGAGAGCCTGACAGAAAACTAGTATAACTTAAAAGACATGGCCTCCAAATCTGTCAAGAGATTGAGAATAGCTTTTGAACATAGGGAAGATGGTTCACTGATTGACTTGAAGAGGAGTGTTACTGCTTTGTTCCTACTTCTGGGAATCATCTCTTTCTGTTTTCCATTGGTGCCTAGGGCTTGTAACCCACCTCTGTAATTTTGCAGAGAAATAGGTTTCCTAGAAACATGAGCTTGACACACTAGACACATACTAGGCAGTATTTCTCATTGGAATAGAATAACTGGTTTATGGTAACTGGAAAAGCCTGCTCATAGGTAGCTGTTGGCAAAATTTAAGTGGGCAACAATCTACACTCTCAGATGTCTTGTTTCTATTTTTTTTCCCATCTGGAGGTTACTTCATCCCACCCAATGTCAGGAAACCATTGCCCTCCTGTTCAATACTACTTCAAAATGAAAATCAAGTAATTGGGCATACAAATAATTGATGATAAGGGAGGAGAATATTTGCCTTCTCATAAGAAAAATACCCTCAAATTAAAGGAATCAAGCTCTAGCAAACCTATTTCTTGTATCCTTAGTTATTGGAAACCTTTTTACTTTTGAAGGTGGTACTTTGTGCCTTTAGTATCTCTTGGAACACTAATCCTAAATTTGCTTCTGTACTCAAATAAAGCAAATTCTATTTCATTTAGATAAAGCAGCCCTTGTAATGCTAGAATATAGCTCTTGATTCTACTATATATCTTCTCTTGTACAGGCTAAATATTGAACTGCAACCAACCATAGTATATTTTGATCTAGGGGAGCTCACTGTCATGGTCATCTTTCTTTGGGAAATCTCCAGAAAAGGACTGTCATTATTAAATTGTAGCACTTAGAACTGAATATTATATTACTTATATAGTCTGATGAGAGCAGGGTATAGTAATATTATTATTTTCCTCATTTTGGACACTAATGATGACCTAAGATTCTGTTACCTTTCTTGGCTATTATGTTACTATTTATTCACGTTGAACTTATAATGCATTAAAACATTCAAATTAGTTTCAGATGAACTGATATCCAACTTGTTTTTATTTCTAAAAGTTTTATTGATTTTTTTTGTCTTTATGTCATATTAACTTGTGAAGATATTACTTTTTCTCATGTCCCTGGTGAGTTTTCCCTTGCAATAAAAGTAAAAAAAAAGAATTCAGCAAAATCAAAAAACCTAGAGACCAAATTTAACAGGATGTGCAGCAATTTACAATTATAAATCCATAGACCCCCATCTATTCAAAGAAAGCAACAAAATATATTTTATCTTATTTTCTATGGAGCCAAATTTGGTAATCACAACATAAAAATGTTTTTTTAATTATTCATTCTGTGTACATTGTTGTAGTTATTGTACAAATAATTTCCCCTGACTCTAGCAATCTTATTCTCTATCAGTTCATACAAGTTTTTCCATGCTTCTTTGAGTTCTTTATACTTTTTATTTCTAATGGTACAATATTTTTTTTTTTTTGTAAAACATATTCATGTAACACCTTGGAGTCTATGGCCAACAGTAAGATGATTAGATCAAAGGAGATTTTTCCCTTTCCCTTCCCTGGAGCTTTTTCCAACTCTTGTCTTCACCTAAGGGGCTGCCACAGCTTGGGTCATAGAAATTTCAGATCTCATCATGAGTGTCTGCTCAGCTGTTTAGGAGTTTGAATATTGTATCTTTTATTTTCAATTCCATTCAATAAAGTGCTCCAATCATAAGAAACAACCCAGCAACAATAAAGGCTTTTTAGTGACCTTTTTCTTTTAATCTGAAACTATTTCTCACAATAATTTGCCCAATTAAAAGCTCTGTCAGCAATATAGGAGCATATCTGTTTCCTGTAGCTCCTTCTTGATAGTTCCTATTGATTTTCTACCTTTTGTCATTTTTGTCATTTTTTCAGGATGCGAGATGACATATCAGAGAGACATTAGATTTTTTTTTTCTATTTGTCCCAGAAGGTAGAATTAGGATTGATGAATGGCATTTGAGAAAGGGTGAATTTAGACTTGGTATAAGAAAATTCTCCTCTCATGAGAGCTATCCGAAAGTATTTATGAAGAACTATGCAGACTGCAGAATAACTTGACAGGTAGTATGTCTCCTCTTACAAGACATACTTACAAGAGGCCTTCAAGCAAAGGGCCACTTGTCAGAGATGTGGCAGAAGGGATTCTTTTTTCTGGTATAAATTGTATTAGAGGGCTACTGATATTGTTTCCAAATCTGAATTTTTGCCATTATCTGCATTAACCTTTCTGAACCTCAAGTTTTACTGCTTATAAAAATGGGGATAATAATACTTGCAGAACTACTTCATGGGGTACTTTTGTGGTAAGCACTTTACAAACCCTGAAGCAGTGTGTATGTGCCATTATTATAGATTGTTTAATATGAATAAGAGAACTCTGAAGAATGATTCAATGAGTCTTTAGACTAGGAAAAGTGATCTTAGAAGGTAGTCTGCTCTCAAAGAGCAAATAACATTTAAGCATAATAGAGGATTTTTGATTAGATATAAAACTTCTTAACCACTAACACAAGCATACATGGATATGAGTTTCTAAGAAGAGTTTTGATATGTTTTTTCCACATAGACAAATAAAATAGTGTAAGTGTTAAACTTCTACCACTAAAAGCAGGAATATGGGATAATTAATTTGCAGATGGGGCTTCACCCAGCTTGTGTTTCTGTGGTTATCTTTTAATCAATATAAGATTCTGAAACTGAGATCAGAGGAGAAATCATTATTCCTAGAGTTTTCTTAGATACAAAGGAAGGAGACATTATTAAATACCTATTATGCATCAGGAGATACTGCTAAATGTCAAAGTGAATAAAGCAGTGGTCATGAATCTTTATGAGTTTAATTCCAGCCTTAAGACATTTTCTAGTTGTGTGACCTTGGACAAGTCACTTCTTTTTAGAATGAGCTAAAGAAGGAAATGGCAAATTACTCTAATATCTTTAAGAAGGAAACCCCAGAATGGGGTCACAAAGAATCAGACATAGCTGAAATAACTGAACAGTAATACAATGTGAACAATAGTAAAAATGTGCCAGGAGTTTTACTAGGCATTTTGCCAATATTGTCTCATTTAATTCTCACGAGAACCCCCCGTAGGTAGGTGCTATTATTATCCCCATTATAGACTTGAGGAAACTGAGGAAGAAAGAAGTTAAGCAATTTGCCCAATGTCACATAGCTAAGAAGTATCTGAAGTCAGAATGGAACTCGCCCTCTTGTCTTCAAGCTTTAGTGCTCTCCTGGAATCTCTGATTTAATCAAAGTATATTGATTTAATACTTCTGTAGCCCCAAGTCCCTTGTCAATGATTATAATTGAGCACTTTCTTCTGATGCCCCTATAAGAAGATTCAAGTGTGCTGCTTTCCTTTCATTTCCAACTCTACTATCCTGAGAGGCCTTCTCAGTTGGGGCTCCCAAACACTTTAGTTTCCCATGCCTTTATTACTCTAATATCCTTGTCTGCATTGCTTCTTGCTGTTCTTCTGCTATTAGTTCAGTATTTGGTAGCTAAATTACAGTACTTAGTGACTGAAGCTTTTCCAATACTGTGCCCCTATGCTGTGATAACTCTGCTAACTTGCAATAAAGTATAAAATTGATTTTGAGATTCTTGATGTTAAATAAATTACAAACCTCTTCATGGCCAGCACCACTCTATCTGTCTGACATTTTAGCTTCTCCTTTTCCAAATTTCTTTTCTAGGATATTGGATGGCAGCACAATGTAGTGGACAGTGTGTTGGGTTTGTCTAGAAGACAAATCCTACCTCTATGAGAACTCTGGACCAAATCTTTTAATCTCCTTAAACATTTGTATCTTCTTTAGAAGATGCAGACAAAAAATAGCATCTGATTCATGTTTTTTGTGAATATTACATGAAATCTCTTATAAAATTGTTTGGAAGGACCCATATGTAAAAAATGTTTGTAGCAGTTCTTTTTGCAATAGCAAAGAACTGGAAATTGAATGGATGTCCATCAGTTGGGGTAATGGCTGAATAAGTTATGGTAGGTGAAGGTAAGAAATGATATAAGAAATGATTAACTGGTTGATTTCAGAAAAGCCAGGGAAGACTAACATGAAATGATGAATGAAGTGAGCAGAACCAAGAAACATTGTATATTGTAACAATAAGATTTTGTGGTAATCAACTGTAATGGACTTGGCTCTTTTCAACAATGAGGTGATTCAAGGTAATTCCAATAGATTCATGATGGAAAGAGCCATCTGTATCCAGAGAAAGAATTATGGAGACTGAATGTGAATCAAAACATTTTTTAACCTTTTTGGGGTTTTTGTCATTTCTTTGCTTGTTTTGTTTTCTTTTTGTCTTTTTCCACTTTAATATGATTTTTCTTGGGCAGCATGAAGGATATGGAAATATATTTAGAAGAATTGCACATATTTAACCTATATCAAATTTGGGGAGGGAAAGGAGGGAAAGCAAGGGAGAAAAACTAGAAAAAAAGGTTTTGCAGAGGTGAAAACTATCTTTGCATGTTTTTGGAAAAATTAAATTATCAGGGATTTTCAACTTGGGAACCACGATGCATTTTACATTTTTCTAATCACTTCAATCTAATTGATTTCTTTTACAATTGTATATGTTTTAATTTATTCATTTAAAATAGTCTGAGAATTACTCCATAGACTTTATCAGATGTTGAAAAGTATTTTAAAACCTCTTGAACACTATCAATGTGAGATATTATTATTTATTGTGCCACATGTGTGAATAGTAGTGTGAGAGGAATATTATGACATCAAGAAGAATATCAATTTACAGTTAATATCTTCACATAAAATTGAGTTGGGCTCAAAGTGTAGATATTATTTATAATTTATTATCTATAACCTAATAAATTAACTCACATTCTTCATAGTGTACAATTCCTCCTTACCTACATTATTTTTCTTTTTGAGATGTAGCTATAGTGGAAAGAATCCTGGATTTCTAGCCATATCTGGTTTTGATCTTTGGTTCTACCAAATACTACTAGAATGTTCCTAGGCAAACTATTTACCTTCTTGGAGTCTCAGCTTCCTCATATGCTAAATGAGGTTATGATACTTCTCCTAATGATGCTATAGTGTTATAAGGAAAGTTTATAAACTATAAATTGTTTGAAAAATAGGAATTATTATTATTATAGAAATATAGCAAAGTGGATATGTTTCTTTTCTTTTTTTATTCTGAACTTAAGAAATAAACCAAGCATTTATTTTAAAATGGCAAAGTAAATAAAAAAACCAGCCAGGAAGAATTGAGTTCAAATTCTGCTGTAACAATGTCTATTTATGCTGAACCTGGGTAAATTACTTAGCTTTTCAGTATTCTGGGCATTTCCCTAAGCTACAAATTGTAGTCAAGTGATGCTCTCTATTACCAGGAGTTTCTTCATCATACTTTCTCATCAATGGAATTACAAATATTTTACAAAATATTTTCATATGTTTATGTATTAAAAGTTATGTTTGGGGGCAGCTAAATGGCACAATGGTACAGTGTATCAGCCTTAAATCAGGAGGACCTGATTTCAAATCTGGCCTCAGACACTTAACACTTCCTAGCTGTGTAACCCCGTGCAAGTCACTTAACCCCAAGTCTCAAACTGAAGCAAGTCTTAAATAAAAATTGTTTTCATGTGAATAATCTGAAGTCCAGAAAGGATGCTCAAAGTGCTTAAAGTCGTATAACTGATTAGTGGCTGAGCAGGATAAGACCCTACTTTCCATTCTTCCCTCTTCCTAAGCTGGCCTCAGTTCACATTTGTCCTAAAACCAGTACTGACATTGGTAACTGGCATTTTCATAATTCTTTGAAGTTTCTATGTATATTATCTCATTGAATATCACAATAGCACTCTGAAATTGGTACTCTCTGCCATTACTAATTCCCATTTTAAAGAAATGGAGACTGAAACTCAGATTGGTTAATGCATAAATGACTGGACCATGGTCACATACCTAGTATCAGCAGTGGATTGGAATCCTAGTCTTGACTTTCAGTACATCATTCTTTCTGAAAGGTTATGCATTCCAATGCTATTGGCAATCCTTTCCTCACATGCCTGTTATGTTCTGATTCTTTATCACACATGGTTTCTGTCTTAGTTTTCCCCGAAAGCTGAATTATGGCATTGATTAGTTTTGCTCTGGTACAGCCTTTTCTTCCCAACTAGATCATAAGTTTTCTGATAAAAACTTTATCTAATACATAACTGATACACAGTAAATATGTTTGATTACAATTCACATATTTCAGTACTGCCTAAAACCTTTTGTTTCAGTTTGTGATATATAATATTAATAGGTATTTAATAGTAATAGATATTTGATAAATGTAGTTATTTAATAAGTGTTGAATTGAATTTTAAAAATGGAAACATCCTATCAGGGTAGCAATTTGCACTTTATCTTCTATAACTTTCCATATCATGCTTAGGAATTTCAGCAAATGTGTCAAATACTCAGTGTATAAAGTACTGCTCACAACTATCTTATATCTACTTCCTCTCAATTTCTTAGCTTATCTAGCCCTCCTTTTATTCATCACCCTTTGTTGGACTCAGTCCAACTAAGCTTGCCAGTGATTATTGCCATTTATAGAACCTCACCTTTTATGAGTTTTGCATTTCATTTATTTGTGACCCATCTGCTTATCTCTTTTTTCCTGTCTATACCTTTGAAACTCAAGAAAAAATCTCTCCCTAATTATTTCTCTATTTTCTTCACTCCTCCCCATAGTACCACATACAATGTTAGACAGCAATAACTGATTAGTAATAAATAGAAATAAATAGGACTTATATGAGCTCACCAAAAAAAATCATAATCAGAACATTAGAATGTATAGTCTTTCTCTCATAAAGTAATTCAATGTATTCTGCCTGTCAGTGGCTTTGGAGAATTTGTATATGATTTAGAAAAATCCCTCATATATGAAACATCAGGTGCCAGAATTTTCAATTTTATTTTCAATTTCATCTGTTTAGCAAATAACTGCAATACTTTTTTGACAAGAGGTAACTTCAAGAAACCTAAATGCTAGCATGTGGGAAGATGTCAGTCTTGGGAATAATTTTACAAATACCATTATTTCCTAGTCCTATACTTGTCCCTTGTAGCAACGACAAAGGAAAGTTTTCAGGGTTACATTAGGGTTTGTTTGAAGGAAAACCCAAACTCCTGAAATAAATAATGTTTTTAGATGATTTAATATTGGGAAATATAAGTGTGGAAATTTCCTGTACTGATTTTTATCAATAGCCATAATTTAGAATTTTTCCATGCCACCGAGAGATTAAGTGACTTGGCCATTGCTACAAAATTGGTGTATATTAGAAGAAAGACATGAATTTAGGAATATTGACATCCAAACCTAGACCTTGGGTACTAAGCTACACTGCTTATACATAGACATTAGGAAATATAACTACAGTATTACAAAAAATACACTTTAGTTTTTAGAGCCCCTTTTAAATATTGAGATCTGTAAAGGACTAGAAGTGAGCAAATGCACTTGGATAATGAAGCACGTGAGACTAATTGCCAATTGGATGGTTCCCTATTAACTTGTTTGACGTTTGACCCTCCCCAGCTGTTCTGTGCCAACTTGATTAGTGGGACAAAGAGGGGGAAGTGACGTGTGTGGGAGGAGTAGGAGGAGGAAGAGGAAATGGAGACGCTCACTCTTGGTCTCTCATGGAGTTTGAGGGAGGAAGGTGTATGTGACATTGCTAGATCTAATCCCCTGACTTTGACCCTAAAAGATCAAGAATAAAGATGTTTAGTGATCCTGACTCTGGCTGATTTCTGGGAAGACAGAGTTCCAACATTTTGGTGTCCAACGTGGACCAGACACTCTACTTCTTTATACTGAAGTCCTCTGGTGACCAGGAGATTAGGTGAGTATTCTAATAGACAAATAAGGAACTTACCTTGTTAAGGACTAAACCAGCAATCTCTAATAGCTGAGATGGGGCAGGTGTTAGGTATAGACATTCCTTCAGCTTCAGCGGACCCAGCCCCAGACCCAGCTTCAGCCTCATCTAGTAGTAGTGTTATAGAGGATATAATTAAGATAATTGAGAAGAGTTTACTTGTAACCTGCCTACAGATTGATAGTCTCTTAGACTCATTGAAATGCATGTCCCCTTGGTTCTTAAAGGAAGAAAAACTAACTGTAGATAACTGGAAGCTAGTAGGACTTGAAATGAAAGAATTTTATGCAAAAAAATGGGTCTCATTCAATTTCCGCAAAAGTATTTTATATATACAATGTGGTTCAATTAGACTTAAGCTATCGAGCAAGTTATAGGAGAAGGAAAAGTTTTAAAAATGAACAGAGGAAGAAGTACCAGGAAAAAAAGAAGATAAGCAATCTCAAAACCTTCCTGGAGGGCAAGGGGATTTGAATGAGGAATTAGGGTGTGTTGACTCTGATTGTCCTGAACATACTTCAACCCCGCCTAGAGAGCAGATTATTGACCGGCCCACATCAACACCACCTTCAGGGATGGTGGGAGGGGCTGTGATATTGTTGGCACCTTCCCCCCCCCAGCAATCACCAACCCCTATAACTAGGTTACAAAAAGGGTTATTGAAGCCATTCAAAATGGAAAAGAAATAGATAATGATTTCAAACTTCAAATTTTTCCCTTGATTCAACAGCATAATTCTGCAGGTCAAGAAAGTAGAAGATATGCTCCTTTTAATATGGATGTCCTTAAAGACCTGAAAAAAGCTTGCACTCTCTTTGGGGCTACATCAGATTATGTTAAGATGTTACTACACAATTTGGCTTATGAAGCCTTAAGTCCTAGTGACTGGAAAATCATTGCAAAGGTGTGCTTAGAACCTGGACAAAACTTGTTGTGGTTTTCTGAATATAGTGAGCTCTGTAGGATTCAAGCCCAACAAAATAGTCAAAGTGGAGTTAATACTTCAATCACCTGTGACCTACTAACAGGTGTAGGTTCTTATGCAGATGCTTCAGTACAGATTAATTACTCCATAACAACAATTGAGCATTTGCTGCTATCAAAACATGGGCTTCTCTCCCCAGTAGAAATGACAAGGGTGAGAACTTGACAAAAATTGTACAAGGACCAAATGAACCCTTTGCTGATTTTGTGAGATGTTTGCAGACAGCTGTCATATGGACTAATGGTGAAAATACAGTAACAGACACTTTGGTAAGACAACTTGCTAAAGAAAATGCTAATGAGGTTTGTAGAAGGATTATACCAGGACTACATAGGTTGCTCCTTTAGAGGAGATCATAAGATGCTGTGCCACAGTGGGCACAAATACCTTTTATAGCCAGGTTATGGTGCAGACTTCGCAAGATGCCAACATAGGAAGACAGGGTCCCTTTTGGCAAGGGGCTTCCAGAGAGACTCGTCAATGCTTTCAATGCGGTAAAGTAGGCCATTTGAAAGCTCAATGTTGGCATAGAGACAGAGTGAGAAAACAAGCTGGGAGAACAAGACCCAAAACCCCATGTCCAAAATGCAACAGAGGACTCCATTGGGCCTCAGAGTGTAGACTGATTCAGGGAAACAGGATGAGGGGCCCAGCTCCAGGGCCCCAGGCAAAAAACACTTGGAGCTTGATGGCAGTTGATGCCACACCCAGAGAGTGCCTCCAAGTCCAATACTCAGACATGACCAATCAGCCAGGAAGTCATCTGAGGGGAGAAAGGGATTACACAATCAGTCAGCCAGGAAGCAACATGATGGGAGAAAGGGACTACAATTAGGGAGGATAGAGTTATTTTCAGCTGGGACAACTGAGATACCCCCTGGAGAGGTGAAATCTGTTCCTCTCCAGCCTATGGATCCCTTGCCTCCAGGGACAGTAGGCTTGACCATTTCACCTTCTTAGAGTACTTACAAAACAGTGTAGATGCTTCAGTACAGATTAATTACTCCATAACAACATTTGAGCAAATTGCTGCTGCTATCAAAGCATGGGCTTCTCTCCCCAGTAGAATTGACAAGGGTGAGAACTTGACAAAAATTGTACAAGGATACACTGATGTGGGAAACTGGGGAATGTGTAGGTAATAATCCAGTCACTAACACAGGTAGACAATGTATGACTTATCAACCAGGGAAAGTAGTACAGACCCCTAATAAGCAATCTGGTGACAGTCACCCATGGTCTGACTCCAAGCAGCAAAACCCAGGAATATACTGGACAGCAGCTGTGACAGCTGACCAATCTATGCTCACCGTCTATATAAATGGCATACCATTAGAAGGACTGGTGGACACAGGTGCAGATCACACAGTTATTAGAGGTGCCAACTGGCCCAGTCACTGGCCAAAGACTAAGGTAGACACCTACATGTCTGGGGTAGGAGGATCAATAGCAGCTGAAGTTAGTGCTACCCCTTTAAGATGAATATTTGGAGGTGAAACAGGAGTTTTTACTCCTTTTATAGTTGAAAAAATCCCCATCAATCTGTGGGGAAGAGACATTTTACAGCAATTAGGGTTAAAAATGAGTACTTCAGTTTTTTAGGCCAGGCTGCTATTGAAGGCCTGCCACCACTTTCACCTGTTCCTATCCAATGGAAAACTGATACACCAGTGTGGATAGAACAGTGGCCCTTAGGTAGCAATAAAATTCAGGCCTTACTAGACATAGTATAGGAACAACTTGACCAAGGATACTTATAACTTTCTCTAAGTCCTTGGAATTCCCCAGTATTTGTTGTAAAAAAGAAATCTGGAAAAATGGAGGATGTTGACTGATTTAAGAAAGGTAAATTAACAGATGGAAACTATGGGAACTCTTCAACCTGGACTTCCATCTCCTACTCAGTTGACTAGAGAATGGCCTCTGTGGGTTACAGACATTAATGATTGTTTCTATTCTGTCTCTTTAGATAAGGAGGATATGAAAAGATTTCTCTTTTCTGTGCCCAGCATTAACTTAGCTGAGCCATATAAAAGATATGAATGGACAGTTTTGCTACAGGGAATGAAAAACAGCCCTACTATGTGTCAAATGTATGTTGCTGCTGCTCTCACTCCAGTAAGAAAAGCATTTCCAAAAGTAATGCTATTACATTACATGGATGATATATTGGGATGTGCACCTGAGGAACAAATGTTAGAAGCACATCTACAAAAAAACATAGAAACACTAAGGAATTATAAATTGCACATAGCTTCAGAAAAGATTCAAAGACATGCTCCTTTTTAATATTCAGGATATGAAGTATATCCTAAGGGGCTTACAGTACAAAAACTCTCCTTAAGAACAGAGAAGCTAAACACCTTAAATGACTTCCAGAAATTGATAGGAGATATCCAATGGATGTGTCCTGTGCTAGGCTTGACTACCTTGGAAATATCAAAAACCCTTGGAAATACCAATTTTTGCTACACAAGAGGCACCCACAGCATCCCTTCATGAAGGAGACAGTGTGATAGAGTGGGTAAACCTCCCAGCACAACCAGAACAAAGCCTTATTCCTTACTCAGTGCTTGTGGCTAGAATTTTATTAGAGGCCATTAAAGGAGCAGTACAATTATCTGGGATAAGACCTGACAAGATATACACCTTTTATACTAATGCACAAGTTAATGTGTGCTGTGAAACCATCCCAGAGTGATAAATTTTATTAGCCATGGCTCCAAATTTTACATACAGGTCTCCATTAAAGATAACCAGACTATTACATAATTGGCAATGGATTCTTGAAGAAAAGGTTTCTAAAGTTCCTCTTAAAGGACCAACTATCTTTACAGATGCATCCAAACATAATATTTGTGCTGTATACTCTCGTGACTTAACTATAAAGAGAGTAATCAGAACTCCTTTTCTGTCCACTCAGCAGAATGAATTGTATGCAATCATTCTAGCTCTTGCTTATTATCTAGGAGACATAAATATAATATCTGATTCGCCCTATTTAGTAGGTGTGGTACAAAGAATTGCCACAGCCCAAATAAAATTTGTAGCCTCCAATATATATATATCAGCTCTTTAAGGAACTTCAAGAGCGAGTGAGAAAGCATCCAGGTAAGATTTATATTTTGCATGTCCACTCTCATAGTGGACTTCCAGGTCCTATTTTTGATGGTAATTCAAAGGCAGATAGCCTTCTAACCATGTTGGCCAATACTCCTTTATTTCTTTTTTCTTTTTTTTTTTTTTTAATACTCCTTCATTTCAAGAAGCACAAGAATTTCATTCTAAATATCATCAGGCTGCCTGAAGTTTACGTTTATAATTTGGAATAACAAGAGAAGCTAGGAGCATAGTAAAAGCCTGTACAGCTTGCCTTCCTTTCCATGCTCCTACACTTCCTGCAGGGAAGAACCCTCATGGTTTGAGACCTAATGAAATTTGGCAAATGGATGTGAACCATTATAAATCTTTTGGTCGTCTATCTTTTATCCACATCGTGGTAGACACCTTTTCAGGTGCCAGCAGCAAAAGAGACAGCCTGAGTGGTCACTGAATTCCTTATACAAGCATTTGCAATTATGGGTATGCCACAAGCAATAAAAACAGGCAATGGACCTGCATATACGTCTAAACATTTTACACACTTTTGTGCACAGTATAAGATTTTACATACCACGGGCATACCCTTTAATCCTCAAGGGCAGGCAATAGTAGAGAGAAGAAACAGAGATATTAAGACACTCCTCCAAAACAAAAGAAAGGGGGAACCACGGGTAACCCTAGAGAACTTCTAAATTTAGTTCTCTATACCATTAATTTTTTTAATTTTTGACAAAGATGCACTGGATCTGGCAGACAGGTTTTATAACCTACCGGAAGGGCAGTGTCCAGTGCAAGCAGCTCCACTGTCTTTAGATAATTGCCAGGTGATGTGGAGAGACCCAGAAAGTGGTGAATGGAAGGAACCAGATAGGTTAACTGCTTGGAGGAGAGGGTTTGCTTGTATCTTCACAGATGGAGAAGGAATCAGATGGGTGCCAATGAGCCGTATTCGCCTTATCCATTGGAGAGAGACAGAGTAGACCCTTGAAACGACGGAGAAGACCCAATAAACATCGGGTGGTTACATTGCTGACTGTGCCCACCACTGAAAGAACCTGGCAGTTAGGCATTTGACCCATGGACATCAAAAACTGTTGGACTTGAAAATCCTCAGGAATCATTGGATTCTCTGAGACATCATAAAACTATTGTATGACTGAAAGTCCTCAGGAATCATTGTATTCTCTGAGGCATCATAAGTCTGTTGCAGGACTTCAAAAACTTGTGGAGATCATTGGATTCCCTAACACGTGAAGCAATGGACAGTAGATTGGTTTTGGACTATCTCTTAGTTGCTGAAGAAGGCGTATGTGTGACTGATGTTTGCATACCCTTTCTAGGACTTCTGGAAATCTTTTACAAAACCGTGTTGATTTATATTGTTATATCACTACTTGCATGTATAATTCCTGTTTGTTACACCACATCGAGCCTGCATTGACTGTGGGGAGAGTCACCACTAATAGCCTCTGCATTATTGCTATGTGCTTGTGTAATAACTCCCATGTTGATGGGTTTGTGCCTACTTGTCTCTAATAAGGCCCTTCAACCCAGAAACCTGCTAGCAATGCCCTCTTCCCTTTGGTGCTTTTCATCTCCCTTCCTGAGAAGTCAAGGGGGGCATGATCACCTCTTTTTTGGGGTTCTCACCTCCCTGAAAAGTCAGGGATGGCGCGACCACCTGTGGTCTAAAACAAGAAAGCGGGAGATGTAAAGGGCTAGAACTGAGCAAATGCACTTGGATAATGAAGCACGGGAGACTAATCGCCAATTGGATGGTTCCCTATTAACTTGTTTGAAGGTTGACCCTCCCCAGCTATTCTGTGCTGACTTGATTGATGGGACAAAGAGAGGGAAGTGACGTGTATGGGACGAGTAGGAGGAGGAAGAGGAAATGGAGACGCTCACTCTGTCTCTCATGACATTTGAGGGAGGAAGGTGTGTGTGAGGTTGCTAGGCCTAACCCCCTGACCTTGACCCTAAAAGATCAAGAATAAAGACATTTAGTGATCCTGACTCCAGCTGATTTCTGGGAAGACAGAGTTCCAGCAGAGATTTTCTAGGATAGATTAGAGTCATGGAATCCTCAAATGATACAAATGGTGGAGACCTCGGGATTTTGTTTTCCCCCAGATGCAGAATCATAGAACCTGAGAGTTGGCAAGAATTTCAGCAGTCACTTCACCTAACTGAGAATATATACGTGACAGGAATTCCCATATCTGATAAGAGACCATCCTGATTCTGCTTGAAGATATACAAAGAGAAGGAGCCTACTACCTCAGAAAGCATCTCATTCTACTTTTAAATATCTTTAATTGTTGCATTTTTCTTGATATTTGACTTGTATTTTCTTTTTCTTTTCTTTTTTTAACATTCACCCATTCCTTCTGATCTAACGTTAGGACTTAAATATAAAATCTAATTGCTATTTCCAATGAAAATGATCAAATATTAAAAAACAACTATTTTTCTTTAGTCTTCTCTCCACATTAAATATTCAATTAATGATTTTTTTCAACAGCTCTTCATTTGATGGACATAAAACCTTTCACTGTCCTGATTGCTTTCCTCTAATGCTTTCCAATGAATCAATTTAGAATTGAACACAATGCTTCTGATTAGTGATGAAGAGGGCAGCATAAATTATGACTATAACTTCCTTATCCCTGGAAGTTTTGCTTCTTTAAAAAAAACAAAGAACAAATGAATTAGTTTTCTTTTGGATTCATACTGGATTGGCAGTCCACTAAAAACCCCAAATTTCATTTGAGATAAATGATTTTCTAAGTATGTCTTCTCAACAAGTCTGTACTTTTAAAGCTGATTTTCTTAACCATTTTACAAACCATTTTAGTAACCATTATAATCAAGAATTTACTTTTCTTCCTAATGAATTTTATCTTATTATATTCATAGTGGTATCATAATCAAATAGAAATAGGGAATTTAAACTACAGAGAAAATATCTGTGGGTTCTATATTGAATTAGTAAACCACATATCAATATTATCTGTTTAATTGTATGTTTCTTTATTTTGTTAAATATTTCTCAATTATATTGCAATTTGAATCAAGACATATGCAGGAATTTTGGGGACTGCATGTGGCTTATAGACCATACTATTAAACACTTCTGCTCTAACCTTTCAAGATAGTTTTCCCTCTCAGCTTTATGTCATCTGCTAATTTGATCCTTTATACAAATTATTGATAAAAATGTTATACAGCATATGACTAAGCCTAGGTAGTTGAGGTTCTCTTCTGGAAACCTTTGCTACATTGACATTGTAACTATTGACATCAACTCTTCTTCTGTACTAATCTAAATAGCTCTGAATCTATCTGTATTATCAGACCACAAAATACATTCTCAAAAGCTTTGATAAAATTTGGAAATACTGTATGACTATTCATTAACTATATCAAAAAAAGAAAATGAAACTAAATTGGACAAAGCTTTGTATTAATAAAATCATACTATCTTTTTATAATTATTGCTTCCTATTCAAGATGTTCACCAATTAACTATTTGATAATCTTTTTGAGAATTTAAACATACATAGGCAAACATATATAGATATAGGTGTATACACTATTTTCTCTTTCAGTTTTTGAAAATCAAATATTTGCCTTTTTCATTCTTTTGGTATCGCTCTTGTTTCCCATATTTCTTTAAATATTAACAATCAGAACTCCATAATTACACTTTCTAATTCTTTCAATAGCAAAGAATCTAGTTCATTTGAATTATGTGACTTGAATTCATCAAGGATAACTAGGTGATTTTTATTGTCATCTTATTCATTGTGGGTATCTACTTGTTATTAATCATTTTGTTTCTTCTTTTTTTTGGGGGGTGCAATGTATAATCTTTTTGACAGAGAAAACAGGAGAAAAACAAAGAGTTGTAGCTTTGCCTTCTCTCTTTTGTCACTTATTATTGCAGCACCCACTCTAAGAAGTGTTATTTTCCATCTTCTATCATCACTTTCCTCCCAATATAGCTTAAAAAAACAAAACAAATCTTTATCTTCTTAGCTTCCCTTGCCAACCTTAGTTTATTTTGAGCTTTAGCACTCCTGTTGTCACTTTATCTGACTGTATCAACCTTCCTTTTTTCCTAATAAGTTCAACTAAGATCCAATGTTCCTAGTTCACTTGTCCATAATGATCTATCTGGTAAGTTGTAAAGACTATAGGTCATCTAATTCTCAGTAAAGTACTTTTATCATTAAATTGTTCTATTCCCTGTCTCCTGAAGGACAATAAACTCAAGAGAAGATCTGAAATTAGAATATAATATCATTTAAGCCTGGTGAAGTATTAAGAACTATTTGGGCAAATCACTTAATTTCTCTCTGAATCTCAGGCTCTTCCTTTATGAAATGATGGGTGGTGAGCAATCTCTTCCAGATCAAATTTTTATTATCTTAAATCCCTAGGAATGTCCATTTATATAGAATTCTGCCTATAGAGTAAGGCATAGCCATACCTGGGAAATATTTTGCAGAAAAACAGAAATAGGCATTTTTTTTTATTGCTCCATCTATCTAATAATGTAGATTGTAATTCTAGACCAGGAGTCATGGATTATGTAAGTAGTCTTCCTTACCATCTCTGAAGGTTGAATGGCTAGCAAAGGAGAATGCAGCTTATTATTTAATGATTCCTTTCTCTTATTATATCACCAAGCCAATTTCCTGTCCACCATTACTCTAGTGACTGGTTTTATGATACCACAAAACTAATTCATTACATCCTGCTTACTTATATAATATGTATCTCCATTGCCTTGTGAATTACCCTCAGCTTTAATACCTTGGAGACCATGATTTTTCATGATTTTTAGCTATCTAACAACACATGTTGGTATTTAAAAATGGGGGGAAATGGGCCTTTTTTTTAACCTGATGAATATCTTTTATTAATGTCTTTTCACATTTATACTTATAGTGCTATGCTCATGGGAACAAGAGCTTTGTGTTGGGCTGCTAGTTCTTTCCTCAGGGATGAATAAAGATGTGAAGTGAAGCATAGGGATAGCATCAAATCAGAGTTCAGTATCACTTTTCTTTTATTCCACAGCACATCATCACTTTTTCCCTGTTAACCTGAGACTCTTTAAAAATGGATAATGTTCAGTTGTCCAAAAGCTCTTTTGCATCTCATAAATTTGAGTGAGTGCTCTAGGGGAAATTTACAGGGTTAGAGAAGATGCTGTGGAATCTTAAAAATTGTACATATTGGCCTTCTCCACTACATATTTATCTTTTAATGTCTTTAAAATGATTTCTACATATTAAATACAGTGGGTCCTTTTCACAGTTTTGGCTTATCCTTTTCCAAATTGTAATCCAGAGCTTGAACATAGTGGGACAACTGAGATTTTGTCCCAAAAAATAGGGTGCATTAACAATTTTTGGATTTGTACAGCAGGTACAAATAATTGAGCTTAGCTTTCATTTAGCAAGAATAATTGGTTAAAATAGGAAAATATTGTTATAGTAGAGGACACAATCTTCTCCTATTTACCATAGTACTGGTTGCTACACCTCATATACACTCTTCCATGACCTGGCTCCATCATCATTTCTGACTCTGGTGGGGTGGACTTCTTAATATTAGTATCTTCTCCCTCAAGTTCTCTCTCTTTTGTTTCTCTTTCATGGTGGTTGGATGTGGAGAGAGAATCTTATGTCTTTGTTCACTCTGTCCCCACATAGTTTTATCTTTGAATATTGATTTGAGGGTGATTTTTCCTGCTTTTTATGATGGGACATATTTTCTGGTGTTTGTTGAAGCCTTAGAATATATAGCTTTAGTGCTTGCTTCAGAACCACATACACTAAAATTGGAGTGAACAGAAAAGATTAGCATAGCTCCTGCACAAGGATGACATGCAAATTTGTGAAGCATTCAATTTTTAAAAATAAAAAAAAAAAGAAAAATCTAGTTTTAGATATTCCTGCTATTACAATTCAAGACCAAGTGCCTAATTAACCCTGCTTTATGTACCCCAAATGTTTTTCTGTATTTGACAATGCCACACAACTAACCCTGATAATTTTTCGCTCTATATTTTCTCTGTATGCTTTTTATAAATTTGCTCTTTGAGATCAGGGACAATACTTTGCAATTTACCCTACTCAAAATTTTTAGAAGGTAATACAGTGTTCAAATATTTGATTGTAAAGCAGGCTTCTTCTGGCTGAAAGGAGAAAATTTCATGGCTTCAGTTTGGTAGGCAGAATTTTAAAGATTTGGCAATATGGTGAGATGTCATTTATAAAATGTGATTGGGAGACTAGCAGAGACCTTGCTAATTGGACTTCCATAAGAAGAGTATCAGGCTACTTGAAGTCAGATGGAGCAAAGGCCTCTATCATAGGACAACTGTATCCTGTAAAGGACTTGGATCCAAATGAACAAAACATATTGAAATATTAATTTGGTCCAAATAGCAGGATATAGTATAAGATACACAGAATCACAGAAATATGTTTGTAAAAGCAAAGAGATCTTAGAGATCATCTTTCCTGTGCCATTATTTATAAATGAACAAACTAGGGCAGAAAAGGTCAATTAATTTTCTAATAGTCATACATCTAGTTAGTTGCCTAGACAGACAGACATAGTCCAGAATTCTTTTTGTCTTATCTTATTCTCTTCTTTTTAAGATAAGCTTTCTTGGACAATTTACCTCAATTCTCTAGATCTCAATTTCCTCATCTTCAAAATGAATGGATCATGATTCCCTATGATCCTAAATCATAAAGGAGAGGCAATGTTGAGCACACAATTATACCTACTCATTCTGGATTGAACTGAGAACCTTCCCTAACACAACGGAGCTAATCACACATAAGAAAGATCACATGGTATCTCAGATAAAATTACAGTGGAAAAATAAGGGGTTTGGATGGCTGGAGGAAGGGAGGGTCTATGAAAAGACAACAAAACACTACTGATAAAGGCAGAGTACATTATGATTTCTAGTGCCTTGACTTTTTATCGTAAAAATTCAACCACTGTCTTGTCTCTCTTCAACTTCACTTTCATTTTACTTGATTTCCACCTGTGATTTCCGCTCTACTCTTACTTTACTTATTTACTAAGGTACCAGCCTGGAAGTTTAAACTCAGTGACTTTACACTATGACCTGCTGAGCTGATTCTCCAAGCCTATGAAGCTTCTGCCATACAATTTCTCAGTTCCTGTTTCTTGGCTTCTAGACATCACTGAAGTAAATTATGAAATCGAAGTAATTTCATTTTTACAATACATGACACATCAGTTTTCCAAACCTTCCCACTTATCATGCTATTTCTTCAGTCTAGAATAATCTCCTTTCTTTTCTTTACCTACTGAATGTTTATCTTGTACTCTTCTATTCTTCCTGCTCAATAATGACCTTTTCCTCTTATCAGTCCTCATATATGTACAGTGTGTCACTCTAATATATCATGTATTGTAATAACTGGTGCATGTGTAATATTTTTGAATATCATCTTCCTAAGGGCAAAGACTGTGTGTTACCTCACTTTTATATCTCAAGCATTGTTAGGACAATACTTTGTACCCAGTAGACAATATTTGTGGTTGTTAGGGCAGTTCTGCATCCTGAAGATACACATAGGCACCTACAAAACCACATCCAATACTTTTCAGTTTTATTGTTTCTAAGGGTTTCTTTCAGAAGCAGCTTCTAGAAATTCTCTTATTTCCCTGCTGGAACAACATTAACATTTAAATTTGAAAAACGTGGCTAGAATTTGACTCCTACTTTTTACAATTCAATTCCTTCAAACTATGGACAGAACACTGAATTAAAGCTCAGTGGAGACATTTAAGTTCCCCAATGAAGCTGCTGAAATATTTAAATGTTGGGCAACAGCTCTTAGAAGCCTTTCATCTGAAATTTCCCTGCATTGACTCTTATTTCAATCTTTAACTCCTGGTGTAGTGGGTTTGTGGCCAGAGATGCTAGCTGGCTGATGAGGACTGAATATAACCTATTCAGACATTTAAAATTCACTTTCAACTTTTTATCAGAAAAAAACCACCTCCCGTTCTTGTTTTTCTCAGGGTAATAATAATCAGTTTTCACAGGGAAACAGTCCTTAATCTTCCTGGGTATAAATGTTTTCCATGTTTCCTGCTCACATGCTCAGTTCTCAGTCTTTTTTCTTTTTCCTTTTTGATTATTGCAACATTCAACATTCCTAACATGAGGAATCAGAAACTATCAGCTGAATGAAAACTTATACACGAGGGAAGAATACAACGTAAAAAGGTGTTCAATTAAGGGAAAAGAGTAGTTTAAATGTATATTAAAGAGAAAAAAATGTTTCTTTTGTAATGAGGGAAAATCACCATTTGGTGAAAAAGTAAGGCAGGTGGAGCTGCTTATCATCCATGAACTCCTCTCTGCAAGTATCTGGGGAATTCCTTCTTCCCTCCCTTAATGGGAACAGAGATTGCCTACTAACTCACTCCTTTTCTGAAGTGGGACTTCCTTTTCTGAAGTGAGACTTCCTTTTCAGATTCTATTCATGCAATCTTTCATGAGAAAGGAAAAAAAAAAAAAAAGCTACCCAACTCAGTTCATTCACTGACTTCAGTATCAATATGGTCTCTATCCATTGGCAATATCTTTTCTGGACTAGTTCTCTCTCAAATAAACTTTTAACGCCCCCCCCCTCCCATTATACCTCCTCTTTTCTCTTCTTCCAGTACAATTCCTTTTCTACCCCTAGTTTCTATTTTATATCATTGCAATAAAGTCAAATTAAACCTATATTTTTAAAGTATACCTCTAACAAAGATAAGTTTCCCATATAGCAATGTAAACATTTCATACTTTAAAAAATACATATTTATTTCTTACCTTTATATCTTTTATGTTTCTCTTGAGTTATGAATTTGAGGATCAAATTTTCTGTTCAGCTCTGATTTTTTTCATCAAAAACAATGGGAAATCCCCTATTTCATTGAATGTCCATCTTTTCCTCTGAGAGATAATGTTTAGTTTTGCTGAGCAGTTGATTCTTGGCTGTAGTCCAAGCTCCTTTGCCTTCCTTAATATCATATTCCAGGCCTTTTCAATCCTTTAAAAACTGCTAGATCTCGGATAATCCTTATTGTGGCTCCTTGAGATTTGTTTCTTTCTGGCTGCTTGCAATATTTTTTTCTTTGCTCTGACAGTTCATTTTATGAACTCTTTTAGGGGATGGTTTGTGGATTCTTTCAATGGCTAGTTTACCCTTTGTTTCTAGGACATCAGAGAAGTTTTTCCTTGATGACTTCTTGAAAGATGCTGTCTAGATTTTTTTTTCATTGTGGTTTTCAGGTAGTCTAATACTTTTTAGATTTTCTATCCTGAATCTATTTTCCAGATTATTTGTTTTTCTGATGAGGTATTTTATATTTTCTTCTATTTTTTTCATTTTTTGGTTTTGTTTGACTGATTTTTGATGTCTCATTTAGTCATTCACTTCCATTTGTTAAATTCTAATTTTTAGTAAATTATTTGCTTCAGTTAGATTTTTTACCTCCTTTTAAATTTGGCCAATTTAACTTTTAAGTGATTTTTTTCTCATTTAATTAATTCTATTTTTAGGGAGGTGTTCTCATTTTCCATTTCACAATACTATTTTTAAGGGGTTGTTTTCTTTTTTCATTTTGCTAAATCTATTTTTAAGGAGTGACTTTCTTCACACAATTTATATATTTCCTTTTCCAAAACTCTAATTTCTTTTCCCAATTTTTCTTCTAATTCTTTTTTTTTTTTTTTTTTTTTTTTTTTTTTTTTTTTTTTTTGCTGAGACAATTTGGGGTTAAATGACTTGCCCCAGTCATACAGCTAGGAAGTGTTAAGTGTTCTAAGGCCACATTTGAACTTAGGTCATCCAGACTTCAGGCACTGTCTAGCTATCCCCTTCTAACTCTTTTAAGATCCTTTTTGATTTCTTCCAAAAGACTCTTTTGAGTTGGAGATCAATTCACATTACCCTTTTAGGCTTCATCTGGAGATATGTTGCCCTCAGTGTTTTCAGGGTTTGAAGTCTGTTCTTCCCTGTCTCCACAATAGCTAACTATATATATATATAATTTTTTTTTTTTGGCTCATTTTTAAAGGTTGAGATCTGTTCTTAAGGCAAATGGAAAATTGTCTCAAACTTTCTCTATAGATGACAGTGGCTTCTTGTTGCCCTGGGGCCAGTGCTGTTGGCTTTGTTCTGGTGCTGGGTGGGTGTTGCCAAGTCCCACTTGTTAAGATGGGATTCAGGGGTTCACTATCTGCCTTCTATAGTTGTGTTGGAGATCTCACAGCTACTCTGCTGATCCACTGACTTCTGAACCAGGACAAAATAGTCAATGCTGCTGTATTTTGGCTAAGAGCCTTTCACTAGATTTCTCTAGTGCATGGAGGCCTCTCGGCCTTGAGTCTCCCTGTGCTGGGCCTCTGCACTCCTATATGATTGAGACAGACCTTTCCTGAAGTTCTTCCAAAATATTTTCTGTTGGAAATTTGTTATACTCCAAATATTTGTGAGTTCTGTCACTTCAAAACCCATTAAGAAGCTTGATCTGGTATTGATTCTGAGGAAAGCCAGGAAGAATGCAAGGAAAGACCTGTCCACTCTCCACCATCTTGGCTGCGTCCCCCACTTAAAAACATTATGTTTTTGAATCACTTGCCAACTTGGATCAGATCCTTAATAATTTAGGTTTCCTTGCTTTTAAATTTATCTTTTGCAATTTTCTATATGCATTCAAGTACAAAGGAATGATATTGATTCAATATCTCTTTTGTATTGAATAATTTCAAAGTATAATAAAAAAGTGACATTCAAATGAAAAAGATAACAATTCTAAATGCCAATATAGGCTTTCTCTGTCAGCATGGTGTTTTCTTACTTCTGGTCTCTTTTTACTTTTTTTCACCCTCCATTTAGCCCCCAAGTGATTTTCCTAAAACACTGATTTTTATTGCAACCTTATTTATTTATTTATTTATTTATTCATTTATTTACTTACTTACTTACTTACTTATTTATTTATTTATTTATTTATTTATTTATTTATTTATCTATTTATCTATTTATTTATTCATTTATTCATTCATTCATTCATTCATTTATTTATTTATTTATTTATTTATTTATTTATTTATTTATTTATTTGTTTGTTTGTTTGTTTATCTATCTATCTATCCATCTATTTATTTATTTATTTATTTATTTATTTATTTATTTATTTATTTATTTATTATTCAAACTATAGACATAGATAGTTTTCAACATTCACCCTTGAACACTGTGTCCCAGTTTTTTTTCTCTCACCATTCCCCCCATCCCTCCCCAAGACAGCAAGCAATCCAATATATGTTAAACATATGCAATTCTTCTATCCATGTTTCCACATTTATTGTGCTGCACAATAAAAATCAGATCAAAAAAGAAAAAAAATGAGAGAAACCAAAAAGCAAGCAAACAATAACAAAAAAGGTGAAAATACTATGTTGTGAACCATATTCAGTACCTTCAGTCCTCTCTTTGGATGTAGATGGCTCTGCATTACAAGCCCATTTGAAATTGGCCTGAATCACCTCACTGTTGAAAAGAACCATTTCCATCAGAATTAATCATCGGATAATTTTGTTGTTGCTGTGTACAATGTTCTCTTAGTTCTACTCACTTCACTTAGCATCAGTTCATGTCAGTCCTTCCAGGGCTCTTGGAAATCATCCTGCTGATCATTTCTTATATTACAATAATATTCCATAACATTGATATGCCAAATTTTTTTTTAGCCATTCTCCAATTGATGGGCATATACTCATTTTTCCATTCCTTGCCACTACTAAAAAGACTGCTACAAACATTTTTATACATGTGGGCCCTTTACCCTTTTATGATTTTTTTGGAATATAAATCCAGTACAGATATGGCTGGATCAAAGGTATGCACACTTTAATAATTGTAGTTACATTTAAATGCTAGTGGCTTCATATTGCCTCCAAGATCAAATACAAAATCCTTTGTTTGGAGTTTAATGCCCTTTATAACCTAATTGTCCGTTATGTTTCCAGTCTTCTTAGGCCTTACACCTTCCCAAGTATTGGCCAAGTATACTCCAGTGACAATAGCTGCCTGGCCATTACTGTAATTGAGACATTCCATCTTTCAGCTTTGGGCCATTTTTATGGTGATTCATTGTGCTTGCAATGGTCTCCCTCCTTAACTCCCCCTACTGATTTCTTGGCTTCTTTTAAGACCCAACTAAAATCTTTGGTAAATCATCTAATTCCTTTCTGCTTCAGTTTTCCCTTCTATAAGAAAGGAGAATAATGATAGACAATGGAAGTATGGTTGTTATGTTATTCAAATAAGATAATAATTGCAAAGCACTTAGTTAAGTAGCTCCTTACTAAATGCCATTTTAGCTATTGTGATTATTATCATAGCATAAGGTTTGTAGAATATGATCACAATTGTCAGATATCTGTAAATAAAGTATGAGTAACTTCCTTATGATACTCCTTTATGAAATAAAGCTGTCATTTCAGGACACCATGGTGGAATGTTATAGAGAAAAAAAAAGAAGCTTAATGGGAATTCAGTAGGGCTATAACAACATTACACCAAATGCCCCCTTGTGAACCTTTGTAACTATGATACATCAATACAAAACATTCTTCTGGATTTAAGTAGATCTTTTGGCAATTAGTTGGCCTTCTGGGATACTAATCAAATTAAAAATGACAGTGCCAGTCCCCTTTTAAGATTATAAGATCTGAAATTAGGGGCTAAAGATTGCCCTTTTCCCTGTATTCCACATCCTCCTTGATGCTCAAAGAATCTGACTGGCAAGGATGTGTTGGGACCAATTAGTACTACCCATACCTGAACAAGAATCCCTTCTACAATATTAATGATAAGTGGTCTTCCAGCTTCTATTGAGTATAAATTTTTAATATTATTTTATTTCTCCCAATTAAATGTCAAGAAAAAATTTAGCATTCATTTTTATAAGATTTTAAGTTCTAAATTTTTCTCCCTCTCCTTTCGCAAAATGGCAGGCAATCTGATATAGATTATACATATGTTATCATGTAAAACATTTCCATATTAGTCATAGCTGTGAAAGAAGAAACAGATCAAAAGGGTAAAAAGAATAAAGTCAGTGAAAAAAATGTGCTCCAATCTGCATTCTGAGTCCATCAGTTATTTACCTGATTGTGGATAGTGTTTTGCTTTGTAAGTCCTTGTATCATCATGTTGCTGAGAAGAGCTGTCTATCATAGTTGATCAATGTTACTGTCACTGTGTACAATGTTCTCTTAGTTCTATTGACTTCAGTCACCATTAATTCATGTAAATATTTTCAGGGTTTTTTTGGATCTGCCTGTTTATCGTTTTTGTTGCATTATATTCCATCCATATACCACAGCTTGCTCAACCACTCCTCAATTGATGGGCATGCTCTCATTTTCCAATATTTTGCTACCACAAAGAGGAATGCCATAAATATTTTTGTATATATAGATCTTTTTTTCTCCTTTTTATGTTTTCTGTGATAAACTTAATAGCAACATTGCTGGCACAAGTGGTATGTACATTTTGGTTGCCCTTTGGGTTTAGTTCCAAATTGCTCTCCAGAATGGTTGCATCAGCTCATAACTCCATCAACAGTATATCACTGTTTCAATTTTCCCACATCTTCTCCCACCTTTATAATTTTTCCTTTTTGTAATATTAGCCTATTTGATAGGTATGAAGTGGTACTTCAGCATTGTTTAAATGTGCATTTCTCTAATCAAAATTGATTTAGAGTATTTCATCTGCTTTTATATAGCTTTGGTTTCTGCATCTGAAAACTGCCTGTTTCTATCCTTTAACTAATTTATCATTTTGGGGAATGACTTGTATTCTTATAATAAATTTAACTCCTCCTATTTCCTGTCAGGTAAGATTGATTTCTGTATTCAACTTATTGTGTATATTATTTCCTTTTTGAACCAATACTGATGAGTGTAAGGTTCAAGTGATGTCCATTGCCCATCCTCTTTTGAGGTGGCCCTCTTTATATGAAATAATTTATCTCATTCTACCTCTCCCTTCCTTCTATACCCTATATATTCCTCTCTCCTTAATTATTTTTTGTCATTCCCTCAAATTCACCTTACATGTGAATCCTCTATGTAAATTCCTTATAGCTATATCACTAGTAGTGAAGATGATCATGGATGCAGTGGGTAACCTTGAACTTTTTAAGTTAAGCCTTAGACTTAGTTAAGACTAAGTTAAGACTTAGACTTAGAGTGGGGAAAAAACAAGCTAGAGCTATATCCAGCCATCCTGTTCTATACCTTGTCACTGGATTTAGATGGCTCTGGAGAAGAAAGTGAGGCTGGTGACTTTGCATAGCCTTTCCTCACTTAAATCCAATTCATTTTTATGTTATGGCATCACCTCCCTGATATCATGGTCCTCTTCAAAAATGAGGCACAATAGCAACTATTAGAATATTTTAAGAATTAGAAGTACCATCTTCCTAAGTAAGGATGTTAACAGTTCAATTCCATTGAATTCCTTATGTTTTCTTAACTTTTTTTTTTCTCTATTTAGGTTTCTCTTAGATTTGAGATCAAAGTTTTTCCTTAGTTCTGATCTTTTCCTTATGAAAAATTGCCATCCTTCTCTTTCATTGAATAATCAGTTTTTTTTTCTTTTAAAGTATTATGCTTATTTTTTTGCCAGATAGATGATTCATGTTACACCCCTAGATCCTTTGCAAATATCAGAATATCAGGTTCCATGACCTCTGATTATTTATTGTTGTAGCTGCTAAGTCCTATGTAATTCTTATTGTGGCTTCTCAGTATTTGTATCACATCTTTCTAATCACTTGCAGTAATTTGTCTTTTGCCTGACAGTTCTGTAATTTGTCTATAAATGGAATCTACTTCCATAGGTCATTAGTAGATTCTTTTAGTACCTATTTTGCCATCTGGTTCTAGGTTATCAGGATAATTTCCCTTGATGATTTCTTGAAAGGTACTGTCCAGGTCCTGCTTTTGATTATGGTGTTTAAGTAGTCCAGTGATTCCGATGATATTTTCCCTGGATATATTTTTAAGATCAGTTGTTTTTCCAATGGGGTATTCTACATATTCTTCTATTTTTCATTATTTTGATTTGTTTGTAGTTGTTCAAAGGTGAATATGGGAGAGTTAGGACAATTTAAAGCTTATTCTGTTATCTTGGCTCCTGGAAGTCATCTTGGGTGTTAATTCTCCATGGAAAGAGTCAGAATTGGAGTCAGAGGTCATGGATTCAAATCCTGGTTCTTGCACTTACTATTTCTATGAATTTGGGCAAATTGCTTAACTTTCCCTAGACCTTGTCTTATCTCTGAAATTAAGTGTAAAGATATTGGATAATGTCACTTGTAAACTTTCTCCCAAGTCAAACTTTATGAGTCATATATCAGGAGGAAAAGTTAATATTACATTCTGCATTTTAGTATGGAGTCACTTAGAAATTTTTTATTCAGTTTTTGTTTATTTTACTAAACCTATGATTTTATTTTATTTTTTATGAAAAAATATTTTCAAAACATATGCACATATAATTTTCAACATTGACCTGTGCATAGCCTTCTGTTCCAAATATATGTTGAATATAATATATGTAAACATATTTATACATTTATCTTGCTGCACAAGAAAAATCAGATCCAAAAGGAAAGAAAATGAATAAGAAAACAAAATGCAAGTGAACAACAACAAAAAACATCCTCTGATCATTATATAATATTGTTGTTGCTGTGTATAATGATCTCCTGGTTCTGCTCATTTCACTTAGCATCAATTAATGCTAATCATCCTGCTTATCATTTCTTATGGAACAATAATATTCCATGACACTTATATACCATAACTTATTCAGCCATTCTCTAATTGATGGGCATCCACTCAATTTCCAGTTTCAAGCCACAACACAAGTATTTTTGCATATGTGGGTCCCTTTCTCTCCTTTAAGAAGTCTTGGGCTATAGGCCCAATAGAAACACTGCTGGATCAAAAGGTATGCACAGTTTGATAATTTTTTGAGCATAGTTCCAAATTGCTCTCCAGAATGGCTGGATCCATTCACAATTCCACCAACAATGTATCAGTGTTGCAGTTTTCCCACATCCCCTCCAACATTTGTCATTATCTTTTCCTGTCATCTTAGCCAATCTGACAGGTATGTAGTATGTACTCTGGGTAGAGTTGTCTTAATTTGCATTTTTATGATCAATAGTAATTTAAAGCACTTTTTATATGACCAGAAATGGTCTTAATTTCTTCATCTCAGAAGAAATTTTTTAAAATGAATTTATAATTAATATAAATTTAGACATTACTGTGAAAGAAATAAAATACTAATTATGTGCTCTGAAACTTTAAGCTCAGGTTTGCCAGAGACAATTTTATTTAATATTATAAACATATATAGTGCTATATATGAATATATACACACATATGTACACACCCTTAGAATATATATATATATATATATATGCATATATATAATACATGCATATATATGTGTATATATATGTGTATGTATGTAAAATATTAAAATATAGCTTGGTTTAATAGTCACTTCTCAGTTCCTTTTCAGACTACTTCCATTTAAGTGTTCCTTTCTGTGATCAATATCCTAACTTTCAATTTCAGGTTCCCGGTGGGTCACAGTACCAATGAGATGCATAGGAATGAGATAATCTCATGTAGATAAGGGTTAGCTTTGTTTATCACTCTTACTCCATTTCAAAGGAAGACCCCAGTCTTTGTTTTTCCCCACTTTCCTAAAGGGAATGGTTTGTGAAAGGTTTTAGCCTGGAGAAATAATATTTCCAAAGAAACTGAAAAAAAATTTAATATCCTTTCTCAATCTGCTTGAGATTTCTATGTCTAAATTGATAGTTTCCTCAAGTCTTTGGGCATATCTCTAACCTCACAAGACATTCTGAAGTTACATTGATATGAATATTGAACAAGGAAAATATCACAATCTGATAAAACATAGTCATATAGCTCAAAATGAAATAAAAGTTAATGGTCTGCTTCATTTATCCCAAACAATAGTGACCTAAAACTTGGAGAATTAGTTTGCTAAACAACTCAGTTTCTTTATGACCATGTCCTCAAGGAATCTCTCCACAGTTGGTTACTGAAGTAATTAAGAAGCATGTTCTCTTTGCTTTGTACCCTAACATTTTTATGTGATGCCTACAGGCAGTGAATCTAAGAAGATTGGAGATAGTTGTTATTGTAAATTTGGTTAGGCCCTTTAATCCATTTTCTGGATTTTTATACAATTTCCTAAGAGAAAAAGTGAAAGGATTTTAGTGGAGAGTACTGTTTTCTTAGAAGTTAGATTTTCCTTTTTTCTTTTCTGGAAACAATTTCAGGTTGAAGAACTATTTATTTCTTAATATTTGAACCACAAAAGAGACTTTAATGTGATTCCAAAAATTCATTATTTCATCTGCATGGCACCAATAATGTTAAGTGGATAGGAATTAGCTGATCTCATGTAGACAAGACTAGACAGACTTGTGTTTATCACTTTATGAAGTTAATATTATAGCTATCACCCTCATTTTCCAGGTGAAGAAACTCTGAAACTCAAACTTAAGTGTATTGCTTATGACTACATGGTTGGTACATGTTAGAGGAAGGATTCAAACCCAGACAATTGTATTGTCAGAAAGACAATACAACTTGTAGGGGAAATCTGGACAGTATTGCAGGGCCTCTTATGATCCAGTTGCTTTTCAATATTGCAATCAGCACTGATAAATTAAGTCAAGTATCTCTACTTACAGGTAGGAAGTAATCTGGATAAGTAGATAAAAGTCATTCTTCAAACTGAAGGACTTTGAACAAGAAAGCCTTCTTTTCCCAATGCAGTATCATAGGTGTCAGAGGTTTAGTTTGCATATATAGCTAGTGAGTAGCATAGATAGATCTGAATTTTTGCCTTCTGACTCTAGGTCCAATGCCCTCACCATTGAGGCACACTGCTTCCCTCAGATAGATTTTTTTTTCATTTTCTTTCCTACCTGAACTTTATTCCCTATCACCAGTGTATGCCAAGTGCTCCTACTTGATGAGATTCAAGGAAGACTTTCTTGTAAATATTCCCAACCTTTAAGATGTCACATTAATATCCATGAGTTAGAATGGAACACAAATGACAAAGTGCATATGTAAATTATAAAAGGATTAAAAGAATAGTAGATAATGGAGAGGTGGGAAAGAATAAGATCAGCTGTTTATTAGCACTGAATTTTTAAAAAGCCATTGCATTCCATCACTCCTGTTTAATTAGAAGCACAGCTAACTAGCTTTTCTCATTATATTTCTTTTTATTTTATTTTATTTTATTTAATAGTTTTTATTTACCAGATATATGCATGGGTAATTTTACAACATTGACAATTGCCAAACCTTTTGTTCTAATTTTTCCCCTCCTTCCCCATCCCCCCACCCAGATGGCAGGTTGACCACTACATGTTAAATATGTTAAAGTATAAATTAAATACAATATATGTATACATGTCCAAACAGTTGTTTTAATGTCCAAAAAGAATCGGACTTTGAAATAATGTACAATTAGCTTATGAAGGAAATAAAAAATGCAGGTGGACAAAAATAGAGGGATTGGGAATTCTATGTAGTGGCTCATAGTCATCTCCCAGAGTTCTTTCGCTGGGTGTAGCTGGTTCAGTTCATTACTGCTCTATTGGAACTGATTTGGTTCATCTCATTGTCCATCAGAATTGATCATCATATAGTATTGTTGTTGAAGTATACAACAATCTCCTGGTACTGCTCATTTCAATCAGCATCAGTTCCGTAAGTTTCTCCAGGCCTTTCTGAAATCATCTTGTTGGTCATTTCTTACAGAACAATAATATTCCATAATATTCATATACCACAATTTATTCGGCCATTCTCCAATTGATGGGCATCTACTTAAGTTTCCAGTTTCTGGCCACTACAAAGAGGGCTGCCACAAACATTCTTGAACATACAGGTCCCTTTCCCTTCTTTAAGATCTCTTTGGGATTTCTAATTATATTTCTAATGAACAAAGTCATTTGAAAAGTTTTTTTCTGATGGACAGATTTAGATTCAGAAAAAAATGAATCTTCTGGACTCCAGGTCCAGGACTCTAGCTTCTATCTACAAAACTGTATCATAATAATTGGTTTCCATTGTAATCCTATTAATTTGATTTGATTTTGAGAAGGGTTTGACCAAACTGTTTAAGAGGTCCATGACACAAAAGTTTAAGAACCCCAGTTCTAGAGTATTTAAGGACTCATCACTGCTATTACTTAATTTGTGAAATGTTCTTTATAATTAAAATCATTTTCTACATCCTCTTGGAGGTAATATTTCCCTCTAATGCAAATTCATATAAAATTCAATAACATTATATAATAGTAATTTTATTAAATGCTTTATTCAAAGTACTACTTGATTTTGAGGCTAAATACAAGCTCCCGGAAACAAAGATATGATTATAAAAACAAGCAATTGTTCTGTGAGAAAACTTATGATAGTACTTGACACTCAATCAGAAATAAGTGAACTGCCTTTCATAAGCAAAAGCCCTCCTCCCGACATAACATTAAAATTTTAGTTATGTTTTCAATGGTGAAGATAAAGTTGTGCCAATTCATCCATATTTTCTTTTCCTTTCCCCTTTTCAATCAACAGGACTGGAACTGTGGTCTTTCTTTCTCCAAATTGCTCCCCTCTATCTTCTATAAGGTGATTTGAACTAGATGCTTTGAATTAGGAGATAATTTGGAGAGAAAGAAACAATGCAAATATATTCCTTTTTTTTAAACTAAGAGCAGCTTCTTCTTCTTCTTCTTCTTCTTCTTCTTCTTCTTCTTCTTCTTCTTCTTCTTCTTCTTCTTCTTCTTCTTCTTCTTCTTCTTCTTCTTCTTCTTCTTCTTCTTCTTCTTCTTCTTCTTTTTCATAAATCTGTCCTAAGATTTTGTGATATTATTGTGATTTTGCCCCAAATTCTTTCAACGTATTGGGAACAAGTTTGGAACATACCAGGTCACATTATAAATAGGGGTGGCACTTTTAACCTCTCTCTAGTCCCTTTATCCATCTGTGTTTACATATCTTCCCTCACAAACTATCCCTTTTACCTCTTTTCTTCTCTCTTACCTCATACCTGCAATATTTTTTCTCATCTCTACATTTATCTCTTACCTCATTGGTCAGAAATTTATTGGGGAGAGTGAAACATTCAGGTTTCATCAAATCTGTGTCAAATACTGCCATTCGACCCAGGTTAACTCCTTTATCTCCCAGGGTTCTGGCCACAATCAGTAGGATTTCTCTTGCAGATTAGGGGTTGATCTGCACTTGTGGAAGAATTTTTTTTACCAGGAGTTCTTGATGCCAGTGAAATCACAGACCTGAAATAAAAATATCCACTTACTATCCAGTTGTCATATTGTTGAAATGTTGACTATTCCCCATGGTGGTACAAATGACAGCACCTTAGATTTACTAAAATAGAGAGTGGCCAAGTCATATAGATTTGGGCATAAGAAACTGTGAAAACCAGACTTATAAATTAGGAAGAACAAAGCAGAGAGCTTCATCCTGGGCATTTTTCTTTTCCCTTTTTTTCTTGTGGTTATTGCCTTTATTCTATTTCCTTAATATCCTGGAACCTCTTTTCTGCTCTCATTCACAGTTGTCCTTCTTGTCTCTGCACCCAGGAAGCAATAAGAAGTCCCAAAAAGCCTTTGGATTTGAAATTAGATAAACAAGGTTCAAATCCTGGCTCAAATACTTCCTTACACATAAAATGAAGAGAACTAGAATATTTCTAATGTTCTTTCAAGATTCTATGATGCTATGATTTGAGACAACTAGGTGACACAGTGGGCTTGGAGTCAGGAAGGAGAGTTTAAATCTAGTCTCAAACACTTATTAGCATGTGACACTTGGAAAGTCACTTAATTTCTGTGCCCCCATTGATTATTAACCTCTCTGTACTTAGCTAGACTAATCCCCAGACAATTGCCCAGTGCCATACTGAAATGTTATATTTAAGATAAAAAGTCACTGCATATTGTGTCTATTAGAGAGATAATTTGTCATGGTAGATTGAGAACTGACCTTGGAGCCAGTTCTGACCCATACTTGTTTTGTGGCCTTTCACAAATTGCTTTATCTCTCAGTGTTTGATGCAACTGTCTTAAAATTATCAAATATTATAAATTGCATCACTTGAATTGGAAAAATTCACATGTTCAAGAATTCCCTCTTCCAATGTAATCATTGATCTAGTCTTTCTTGTCCCCATCTCATTATTAAATCATTAGACTGTTAGCTGTTTGAAGTCAGCAGACAGATCTATTAGTAATCATGATACCTTGTATGGTGTTACACACATTTGAATATTAAATATATTATGCAATTCAGTATTGCCTACTGGTAACAATGATAATAAATTCACATTGTTCTTAATTGCCAAATTTATCTGATTCATGACTAATTACAATTTCCCTTAACTCATCTTGCCAGCAGGAAGTATCAAGGGTTTATTCTCTTGGGAACCAGCATCTTAGCTCATCCATATTTGACTAACCTAATTTTCTTATTCCTAGTCGCCCAAACTCAGGGATACTCTATGCAAATTCATGAAGTGTTGTGAATTCTCAAGCCTCAGCATGATATTTGCTGGAAGATTAACACCTGCTCCTCCTCTCTTTGGGGAAATCACAGAAATTGCCTCTCCTGTGATTCAAAGTAAAAGCAACTTTTCCAGAGAAATCTGCACATCAAAAGACAACATAAAGGTCATTTTTATAGAGCATCAGCTGAATTTTAACACATTTCCCCCCTGAACCTAACTATTGCTTCACAAAGAATTAACCTGGAGCAAAAATGGCCTTGGGGACTTCCACTGTACTAGATGGAGTTATATTCTGAAACAGATGTAATCTGGCTCCAGTGGCCCTGGAACAGTGAATCTAATTGAGTTTAGAAGCACAAAGGTATTAAGCCCTATGCCAAGGTATAGGGCAAATTATTGTTGTTGTTGTTTCATTAATTATGTTCTTGGCAATTAACTCATTTGGTTATAACATGGTTCTAATGAAGCTAAAGTCATAAGTCCCATTCTCCTGTGGTCCAGTTAGCTTTACAGACAATACCATTAACTCTAGGTGACTGTTTCTAAAAGACAAGTTGTTGATTGAAAAGGGGACAGGAAAAGAAAATATAGATGAATTGGCACAAATTTGTCTTCACCATTGAAAACATAACTAAAATTTTAATGTTATGTCGGGAGGAGGGCTTTTGCTTATGAAAGGCAGTTCACTTATTTCTGATTGAGTGTCAAGTACTATCATAAGTTTTCTCACAGAACAATTGCTTGTTTTTATAATCATATCTTTGTTTCCGGGAGCTTGTATTTAGCCTCAAAATCAAGTAGTACTTTGAATAAAGCATTTAATAAAATTACTATTATATAATTTTATTGAATTTTATATGAATTTGCATTAGAGGGAAATATTACCTCCAAGAGGATGTAGAAAATGATTTTAATTATAAAGAACATTTCACAAATTAAGTAATAGCAGTGATGAGTCCTTAAATACTCTAGAACTGGGGTTCTTAAACTTTTGTGTCATGGACCTCTTAAACAGTTTGGTCAAACCCTTCTCAAAATCAAATCAAATTAATAGGATTACAATGGAAACCAATTATTATGATACAGTTTTGTAGATAGAAGCTAGAGTCCTGGACCTGGAGTCCAGAAGATTCATTTTTTTTTTAATCTAAATCCGGCTGCAAACACTTACTAGCTAGATGGCTCTGGGGAAGTCACAGAATCTTCTTTACCTTAGTTCCTCCTCTGTAAAATGAGCTGGAAAGGGAAAATAGTAAATCACTCTAGCGTCTTTGCCAAGAAAGGGGACTCCAAATAGGGTCACAAAGAGTTGGACATGACTGAAATAACTCAACAATGACAACAAAGTGCCAAATGCCTTTTGTTTTCTATACTATAGGAGAAGGTGAAAAGATGAAAGGACTCCTTTCTATTCTCCAAGTTACTGAAGAGAGTAAAGTTTTCCTTGAGATAAAGGAAGAAATGCTTCATAGAAGAAATAAGAAAGAAAATGTGAACAGAATGATAAGTTGTTGTTCATTCTTTGTTTTTGAAGAGGACAAATGTGATGACTCAAACATGGATTGGATTTATTTTCATTCATCAGCCTCCCTCTCTCTTCCTGAGTCATTGAAGTCTAGTGGCAAGACAAAAGTTAAGACGACTGGCAATGTCTAAGGAGTCAGTGGATGACTGTGGCATCTTCAATATCTAAGTAGTAGGCACTCCACAGCACCTTCTTTGCTCACCTTCATGGCCATCGGAACAAATTTTCATTTACCCATTTCTCCCAGAGAAGTCTTCACATGCTTGAAGTACACATCCCCTAACTCAGCATCAGTTTGGAGGGCTGTTTGTTCCCTTCAATCTGAGTCAGTCTATTTGCTGAGACAATTTAGTGGAATGTGGCCAGTGTGCATGCTATGGCTTCTTGGAGGCACAGGTGAAAGTTGGGTGAAGGTGAACACCAAAGTAAGATAAGCAGTCCTGAGAAGAGTCCAGGTCTCATATCACCAGTGCTAAATGGAAGATGAAAGAGTAAAACATAGGAGAATAGGAAAGAAAGACCACTGAATACACACACACACACACACATACATACACAGAGACTTATATCTATATCTGCATATATGCAAAGATTGAGATTCTTTTTCTAGAGGACTGACTCAGGTTGACACTGCTTCTTGTGTTTCAAGATGCTACAGGTCATGCAATATTGATCAAATGGAGAAAGGAAGAGCAGTACTAATTGGTGATACATTACTTGCTGATGAATAAAGGGGTTTCTATTTATGAACATGACCTAAAGAGAAAAGGGATGATTTCTTTTTTCTCGGGACGTGTGTCAAGGGACAGACAACCCAGCTTATTAAGCTTGATGACTACTATCCACTTCATATCATTTGTATAAGGAAAAATGATACTGTTAGAAAGAAACTAGACAATATTGCTAAAAATTTTTGTAGTTTTCAGCAATTCTTTGAAGACTTTGGAGGCAAAGATGGTGTTAAATGCTTGTCACATAGGAGACACATAATAAATGTTGATTAACTGACTGTGTTCATTAGGGATATCAATTAAAGCTAGAGGATTTAGAAGAGACAATAATATTTGTGATTCCAGAGAATAGGATTTAGATTTTTAGGCAGTGGCTTAAAATGTAGACATTTAAAATTGGTCCCTTGGTCATAAGTATTACATATTTGGTCCAAAAATATGATACCTATCAGGTGTGTATACATATCTATGAATATGTATGTATATATACATATACATTTATGTGTATATATAGATGTATGTATGTGTATATGTACATAGGTACATGTGTAGATATATATTTTATCTATATCTACTTATATAGAGTCTCTCTCTATAGAGACTCTCTAAAGACAGGGAGACAGAGAGAGAGAGAGAGAGAGAGAGAGAGAGAGAGAGAGAGAGAGAGAGAGACAGAGAGACAGAGAGACAGAGAGAGACAGAGAGAGACAGACAGACAGAGACAGACAGAGACAGAGACAGAGAGAGGGAGAGAGAAATGCTAGAGTCAGAGATAAGTGATAGTTTGATATGATAGATTGATAAATGCTAAATAAAGGTCAGTAGATACCAGATAATGAAAGACTGTGAAACAGACAAATGATAAAGTTAAAAAGTGATTGATAAATACTAGATCTCTGTCTTTGTTTCTCTCCCCATAGAGTCAACCTGAACAAAAGAATCTTAAACTGACAAAGAAAAGGGAAGGAAAAAAAAAAACAAAACTATTCACATATATTTGCCAAATCAAATACAATAGAATTTAATGGCTACAGCAGCTGTGGACAAAAAGAAGTGGAGACCAGTAATTGGTAGGAATAAATTTTCAAGTTGAAAGCCAACAACTTTAAGGGTCTAGAAAGGTCAGACAAGTGCAATTGAGATGTAAGTGGGCCAATGGTTTCTGAGATCCCTGGATGTGATTGAAGTTGAGTACTTAGGAACTTCCTTCATGGGTGGGACCTCCAGCCACGGCAGGAATTCTAGATCTTGCTCTGAAGTCTCAGTCAAGTTCAAGATGTAACCTTCATCATAGATTGGTTTTGTCTCTGTGACCTCGTGCAACCTATATAAGCTCTGGGCAGGAAGAATGCGCTCTCTTTTTCCATCTGGAGCTTGGTCTGGAAGAGTACTACCAAGATAGGCAGAAGGTCATAGAGTAAATGTGAAACACGTGAATAAAGTCTAAGCTTGTTTGTCTAAACTCTCAGGTGCTCTGTTGTGCTTTAAAACTGCTTCCCTATGAGATAGCAGCCAGAGGATTCTGGGGACCTCAAAGCAGAGGTAAGATTGATATTATATTTACCAGTTTTTCTCTAATAGGTCTAGGAATAAGGACCGATTAGCATTAGTTAGGTGAGAGTGAGCCTAACAAACAACAACAACAATAATAATAATCACTACTATTTATTATATTATATTACATTACATTATATTATATTATATATTATTATGTTATAGTAATGGCTATTACATGCCAGGCAATGTGCTAACCTATTTACAAACATTATCTCTTATGATATTCACAAAAACCCTGTGAGGAAGATGCCATTAATATTGAAAAAAAAATTAGGCAAACAAAAGTTAAATGATTTGCCCAGGACCAAACAATTAGTATGTGAGAGAGATCAGATTAGGATTCAGGTCTTCTTGACTTGAGATCCATCACTTCACTGTGCTACATCACTGCTTCAACAAAACCCATAGCCTCAAACACTTATATGCAAACAAATATATTCAGTGTAGGCATAAAACAAGTTCAGCTAGTCTCATATATTCTTGAGATTATTTGGGACAGGGTTCATGAGAAGAATGATTCTTGAAGAACCAACCCATTTGATTCAAAAGGAAGAGTTATTTAAAGGTCAATGTAGAATAGCACTATATATTAAAATGATACTGCTATGAAAAAAAAGTTAGGGCACAGTGGAAAATATCAATCAATAGAGAAAGAAAAAAATATATTTTGTGGAAATGTAATAAAATCCACTAAGACAGAAGAAAGATTTAGATGATGAGCTTGAGAAAGATATAAATCGGATAGAGGAAAGGGGAACTTCATCTATCCTGATATCTTTTGGAGCTCTCAATCTCTCTACTGAGTAGAACAGATGATAAACTCCTGACTGGCCTTAATAATACCATCTTTCTGAAATACCAGCAGGTGTTGTCATGGAAGGTATCTTTCTTGCTCCCTCTTTTATTCTGGAAGGGGAAAAACTAAATCTAAAGACCTAAACTAGGTCTTATCTATTTCATCAAAGCCTTATCTGTTTTTGACTTACCTTTTACTTTCTCACATTAATGCTAGAGATTTAATTACCCAAATCTGTTAAAATAATAGGCTCACTTATAGCTTGGGGTTAATGTATGGCCCATAAGTATAGATAGTTCCTTTCTTTGCTGTTTTATGAAATTTAAAAGAAATAAAAAGATTCAATCACAAAAAGTCAGAGCCATACATTAAGATACTCCCTAACATTCAAAGATTTTGTCCTAAGAGGTTTGTTAATCTTTAACAAGTCTTGTTTTTCTTATGTTTGAGGCAAAATAAGGAATCAGGGAACACTTGATTAAAAGAAACAAGCAGATTATGTTATAGTGTCCATTACTGGATAGAGTTCAGAAGGAAATTTGGGGAAAGAACATACCTGTTAGGGGGATATTCCTCAATCTTTGAAGAGTAACTTAACCTGATAGATTAAATATATAGCCATCAATTTAAAGCTGCCTATACAGCCCAATGACCCATTTCTAGCTATCTCTTCTCTACTTTAATGTAGCCTTTTTCCAATTTGTCCTTTTTAGTTTCTCATTTTGGTGTTTACCTATCAGTCACCAATTCTTTCCAGCTCTACTTAACCTAAACATGGCTGAAAATGGAAATAGAATGACTAATAGGGAATTGAAGTTAACTTAAATGGATAATAAGAGAACACCTGGCTGTCCTCATTGGGTTTCTCACTATGTATATGAACCCTGATGGCAAGATAGTCAAATGTTGACATTAGTTGTTAAGTAAGTGCCTGTCATTTTTGAAAGATATGGGGGAGGAAGGGCAGCTAGATGGCACAGTGTCTAGAGCACCAGTCCTGAAGTCAGGAGAACCAGAGTTCAAATTGACCACAGACACTTAGTACTTCCCAGTTTTGTGACCCTGGGCAAGTCACTTAACCCCACTTGCCTCAGAAAAAAAGACATTGGAGCAGATGAGAACAAGTATAGAGTTGGACAAAAGCAAATATGTTATGATTTTCAAGATATAGGGTTGTGATGGTGGACGTCACCATCTTGTTGATATGAAAGGCCAAGTCTAGTTTCATCTCACCTTCAATATCTTCTTGATTGCTTGTCTATACTCAACTATTTTCAAATTTCTTTTCCCCAATATTAGCTTCTTTTAACTATGGGATTCATCCCCAAAAGATGACTTGAATTTATTGCTATTGTTTGTTTATTTTTGTATTTTAATAGTATTTTATTTTTCTAAATACATGTAAAGATAGTTTCAACATACAATTTTGTAAAACTTTGTGTTCCAAAATCTTCTTCTTCCTTTCTTTTTTTTCAGTTAAATATGTAGAATCCTTTTAAACATATTTCCATATTTGTCATGTTACACAAGAAAAATGAGACTAAACAGAAACCATGAAGAAGAAAAAATAAACAAACAAAAAAATGAAAATACTAATAGATTCACATTCAATCTCCATAGTTCTCTTTTTGGATGTAATTGACATTTTCCATTCCAAGTCTATTGAAATTGCCTTAAATAACCATGTTGTTGAGAAAAGTCAAGTGCATCACGTTGATCACATAATCTTATTACTGCATATATTGTTCTCCTAATTCTGCTCATTTCACTCAACATCAATTCATAAAGGTCTTTCCAGGCTTTGCTGAAATCAGCCTGCTCATCATTTCTTATAGAACAATAATAGTTCATTATATTCATATACTATAACTTATTTAGCCATTCCACAACTTATAGACATCTACTCAAATTGACTTGGACTGGTAAGATTGCTCTAATCTCTGGTCGTATTCCCCCCCTTTAAAGTAATTTTTAAAAATTACTATTGTTTTCTCATCAACATTTCCTTCCCTCCCTTCTTCTCTCCCTCTCTTTTCCCCTCCCTTCATTTCTCCTTCTTTTTCCCTTTCTGTCTCTCTTGTTCCTTCCCTCCTTCCCTCCCTTTTCCCTTCTCTGTCTCCCTAACTCTCTCTCTCTTTGTCTCTGTCTCTGTGTCTGTCTTTATGTCTCTTTCTCTCTCTCTGAATTTCCTGTTAAACTGTCTCACAACATAAAATAAAAACAATGGTGTGTGAAGTGAAGAGATATTATTCAGAACTACTAAGCAATGTATCAAATAAAGTTTTACATTATATACAATGTTTAACTCCCACAGATCATACGCCCAAACTCTGCAAGGAAGGTGGAGAAGTTGCCATGTTATATATTTTCTTTAGAGCTAAGCTTGATCATTATAATTTTATTGCATTAGGTTTTCGTAATTCTGTTATCTGTCTTCTTTTTTTGCAGATGTTTTTGTAAGACTAAGTTGATTTTATTTTATTTTTTAAATAATACAGTCCTGAGCTATGGTCACTTCTCCATCCTTTGGAATCTGGCCTCAATGCATAACAAATGATGGCAGTACTTTTCCTATCAGTTCCTAAGAGGCATATATATATATATATATATATATATATATATATATATATATATATATCTTCTTTCTCTCTCTCCTTCTCTTTTCCCTCCCTCATTTATTCTTTCTCTCTCTCTCTCTCTCTCTCTCTCTCTCTCTCTCTCTCTCTCTTCTCTCTCTCTCTCCCTCCCTCCCTCCCTTTTTTTCTCTCTCTCTCCCTCTTCCCCTCCTCCCCTCACTCTCTCCCTCCATCCCTTTCTCTGTCCCCCACATTGCTCTCTCCGTCCCTCTATTCTTCTCTCTTTCCCCCTTCCTCTCTCCTTTCTTCTCTCTCCCTTCCTCCCTCTCTTTCTTCTTCTTCCCTTTCTCCCTCTTCCCCTCTCTTTTTCTGTCTATCTCTATTTCTTTCTTTCTCTTGCCTCTGTCTTTTTGTATGTCTCTCTCTCACATTCTCACTCTCTCAATTCTCAAATTGCTCTCTCTCTCTCTCTCTCTGTCTCTCTCTCTCTCTCTTCCTCCCTTTTCCCTTCTCTTGCTCTCCCTTCCTTGCCCCTCTCTCTCTTTTACTGTCCTTGAGTCACTTAACAATCCCAGAGCTTCATTTGACCAATTGAATTATTTAAAAAGACTATTGAGCCATTCAGTTAAAAAACAAAAAACAAAACAAAACAAAAAAAACCCAGAGAGATCGTGGTAGTCCTTGACTGTTTTGGATGCTGGTCTAGAGTTTTTAATGAATTATACATCTTGTGGATTTGTAATCAGTGAATACAAATTTATTAAGCACATGTTATATTTTGGGCAATACACAAAGTTCTGGAGATTCAAAAAGACTCAAAAGCTTGTTCTTTCCATCAAAGAACTCATATCTATTGGGGAGATAATAAGCAAACAAATATATTCAAACAAGTTATATACCAGATAAATAGAAAATAGATAAAAAAGAGAAGGCAGTAGAATTCATAGAGATTAAGAAAGGCTTCTTGTTGAAAATGAAATTTTAGATGGGACTTGAAAGAAGTCAAGGAAGCTATATATATATATATATATATATATATATATATATATATATATATATATACATACATACAGAGAGAGAGAGAGAGAGAGAGAGAGAGAGAGAGAGAGAGAGAGAGAGAGAGAGAGAGAGAGAGAGAGAGAGAGAGAGAGAGAGAGAGAGAGAATTGGGAGAGAATTGGGAGGGGAGAGAGAAAATGCCTGGTGTTTTTGCAATAGACTTCACTACACTTTATAGGGGCAGATCCCCTATGTAATCATTTCCTGTACCCTTTGCTTTATACCAATCAGTTTGTTCATCAGGTTAATGCAGGTGGGACCTCCAAACTCCAGGCTGGTGAATTTTAATTATATTACTATAATAAATGCTAGAAAACATTATTAAACCTATGATTTATGAGCATTTGGAAAGGCAAGCAGTGATCATTAAAAGTCATCCTGAATTTATCAAGAACTGTTCATGCCAGATTCTTCTCATTCATTCTTAACTATTTAAGTACCATAGCAAATTAGAAGTAACAAATAACTTCTCTCCATTAATAATGAAATTATACCTGGAGTTGGAGTTGTTAGAATTACTGGGCCCCAAAGTAGTAATTAATAGGGTTTTCTTACCTTCAAAGGAAGTCTCTGTCTGGGGGTCACATGGATCTGCCCTTGGTTATATTTTATTTGAACTTTTAAAAAATGACTTAGATAGATAGAGAAGTAGTATTAATATTAAATAAAAATCACTGAAGTGTACAAAGCAATCCATACAGGCCTCTCATTGATTTAGAAAACTATATGTCAACAGTACCTTTGTTCTAATTTATTTATTTTGTTAAATATTCCATAATTGAATTTTAGTATGATTTAGGCTAACTCAAGTGTGCTGTGACAGGTTGCTGCTATGTTGGAGGTAGAAGATTTGGCATATTTATCAAATTTGAAGGTATTGTGAAACTGAACTCTATATACAAGAAGAACTCTCTTGGCCATTTTGCATAGGATGTCTTGGAACTCTGACGATTCTAGTTTAGCATGTATTTCCATGGGAAATATGTAGTTCAATTCAATCCAATAAACATAAATTGAAGGATAACTATGTGCAAGATTTAGGTACTAGACATTTTAAAATGGTAGAAACAAAAAAGAATTATACTTGAATTTTTGGATCACAAGTCATCCAGAGATTGGGAACAGTCATATATACAATCTCCAGAAAGACACTGATGCTTCAGGGAAATGTATTATTGATCAGACCTTGTTAAGTATTTTGTGGTGACATTTATTGGACATGAAAGGATAGTATAAAGCCAAATGGATGGAAACTGGTCCTGTCTCCTAATCAGATTCTCCTTTTCTTTATTCTTGGAAACAGAATATTTAATCACTGAATCTTCATTAAGTTTCTCTTCTTAGTTTTCCAACTTATATAGTTTTTTGAGAATCACAGATCTATAGTTGGAAAATAACATAGAGGCTCTCTATTCTAACACTCACATATTTCAGTTAAGAAACTGAAATTTAGAAAGGTTAACTGTTTTGCCTGGGGTAACACAGCTGTTGTCAGAAACAGAATTTGAAGCCGTCTCTTCTCATGTAAAATCCAAACACTTTCTATTATATTAGTATTACTTTATTCATTCAAAACAAATGATAACTAAGAATCTGGACCAACTTTTCAGTCAACATTCAAATATGTCCACTAATTTCAACAGGGGAATGTTATCTGGAAGCTTTTCATTTCCTTGAATTGAAATCCCAATGGAAAGCCAGCTGGCTTTCTGGAGCTGTGCTATTAATGCTACAATATGTGAATCTGGGAAGGATTCTCTATAGACACATTAGAACTTCCTATTGAGGATATATCTCATACATATTGAGCTGAGACCCTTTCCAAATGTCAAAAGGAAGCAACAATTTTGAATTCTCTAGACCATTACTACCTGAGCTACTAGCATCACTTGCTCCCATGAGGGAAAGGAAACCCTATAATTGCAAGTCCAATGAATAAACTAAATGCTTAACTGGGAACATTTTTCTCACTCTCTCATAATTCCTCTTTCTACTAAATGTGTCTTGAAAATGATGCATAATTGAAGTGATCTCTCAGTTTTATTAGTTATACATAGACAGTTTCTACTGAGCAAGAAATCCAAAAAATTAAACTTTTAATTTGTCTTTTGTAAATTCTGTGATGAAGGGATTTGAGAATTAATAAAACTGATAGAAACCCTTTAAATTTTTTTTGTGTCCTCAAGTACTTAAGAAAGAGAGACACAGCTAGGAAGAGTATTTCCATTTAAAGGAAAGAAGGATAGTTGCTCTTTGAAAGATTAATGCAAATGTAATTTTATTTGACAGAAAAAATTCAATCTGAGGTAACTCTTAGAAATTAACAAAATTAAATTTACAAGAAAAGCATAGTAGGTATCTTTTTATATCTTATTACTCTCTAGGAATTTCTCCAAAAGTAGAATGAAACAAAGTAAAAATCTACTATGGAATTTGAATATAACATAGTACTTACCATCTATGTGGACAGGCTAAAGAACATTACTTCTTATACTGGGTTTATATCTCATCATAAATATCCAATGTCAAAAGAAAGCAACACCATCTGAAATTTCCAAAGACCATTACTGGGTCCATCTCAAACCAATCTGAGCCATTAACATTATGTCCGGCTATGAGGGAATATGACCCTCAAGATTACAAATCCTATGAATAAGCTAAATGCTTAACTGGGGACATTTGGTCATTTATTTGATCTTCCATCACAATTTATCCCCTGTCTTATTCCTACAGGATCCTGCTCTTTCCTTTGGAATTCATAATGTAGGATCTTTAACAATAAGAATCAGTACTAAAAGTTAGTGAATACTGAACTCTTTTCAAATCATGTAAATACCTTAATCCATTTTAGATGCACACATGTTCACTGCCCCTGATTTCAAGTATTATGACAGTGGGTTGAGATCAGATATCACTTTCAATATCTCTCAGATCTCTTCATCCATCTCCTACTTTTGACTAGAGCAGATGATCTCTGAATTTTTTTAGTTTCTAAGATTCTTTCATTCCATTGTCACTGTGAAGGATTTAGATTTCTAATCAAAAACTATAATTGTTTCCAGTGCATAAAGGCATGCCATTGAGGACAGTCAAATCAAATGTAATGTTTAGAGTATGGCTTGTCTCAGCAAGTGTCCCTACTTCATCCCTAGCTAATTTGTCTAAAGAATTTTTGCTGTTGTTTTGGTGTTATACAAATTCTCACTTCTGACTCTGATATCTAATACTTTACATAGAGAATGAAGATTGGTTGATTTGGTGAGACAGTGTTAGATTTCAATATCTCTGCCTGAGGACTATCTGTGTTCCAGTTTGATCATAATCCATAAGGCAGAAAGCTGGTAGATAATGTGAAAATTATCAAAATAATGATAAATAAAGGCAGGGTAAAGTAGTATCAAAGTCAAGGTCAGAGAGATGAGAGGGAAGACAGGAAGTCAGGATTCTCTTAAAGGATTTATCAGTTGGAATCCAATTTTTTTTTTTTAAATGGTTAATGAACTAATCAAAGAGAGAATCAGTCAGATGATCAGAATCAGAAAGTTTTTGTTGGTCAGCTATTTTAGTCATGTCCAATTCTTCATAGCCCCATTTGGTGTTTTCTTGGCAAAGATACTAGAGTGGTTTGTCATTTCCTTCTGTAGCTCATTTTACAGATGAGGAAACTGAGGCAAAGTGAAGTGAATTTCTTAGGATCACCCTGTTAAAAAGTGTTGGTGGTAAAACTTGAACTCAGAATGTTGAGTCTTCCTGACTTCAGACTCAGAACTCTATCCATGCATCAGCTAGCTGCCCCAGAATCAGGAAAATTTAAGTTCAAATTTGGTCTTCAACATTTACTAAGTGTGAGAAACTGAGTAAATTATGTAACTTCTGTTGTAGTTTCTTCAACTATAAAATGGGGCTGATTATAATAGTTCATATTTCCCATGTTTGTGAGGATCAAAAGAGATATTTGTGCTTGGAACATAGTAGGTGCTTAAGAAATGTTTCCTTTCTTCATTCTTTCCATTCTTCTCTTATTTCTTTCCCCTTTTTCCTTCTTCCCATCCTCCATCTTTGTTGCCATCTATAATTTGAGATAGCTGGACTTAGCGACACCTAAATGGCCATTTAGGGTAACATCTACTTCTAAATCTATGTTTCATTCATTTGTGAAATAAGTTTTGTGGCTATTCCCACTAATGATGCATATTGAAACCATACTCATCCTATATGATTCTTGGCCAAAAGGTAGAATGAAACAAAGTAAAAATACTATGGAATTTGAATATAACATAGTACTTACCATCTATGTGGACAGGCTAAAGAACATTACTGAAGTCATGACTGAAGTTTGCCTTAAGTTGTTTACCCCTCAACATGGTGGAGTCCTTTCTCAAGATTTTGTGATATCACAAGGATATCAGTGGAACAACAGAGACTAGGTATCAGAAGTTCTGTCCTTTTGTCAGCTGTCAGAAAAGTCTGCATTTTTAAAACAAAATTGTAATTAATTTAATAATATTATTCATACAACTCCTTCCTATTTTATCATTTGTAATGTATATCCTATTCATAGCTGCCATCTTTTTTTTTCCTTTCCTCTCTAGGACAGAAGAAACTAAGAGGTTCTCAGCTTCAATTCTTTGGAGAGTATAATTATTGATGACTCATGACTATATAACATCATTGGAGAACAATTGATAATTTAGGCACTAGGGCATGAAATGAACTTTGTAATTTCCACAAGTAGTTCAGCCTGCTGTAATCACTTTGATTTGGGATCCAACTCCTTGTCACTTTTTGCTTCTATTCAAGAGGTAAGCACACACTAATGGAATATTTCTTTAGATAATCCATTAAATTGATTTTCATAGTTTGGTGAATAGGTATTCTATATATTGGTATTTTTTCTTTTCCTGGGTGAATAATTTGACATAATTCCTTTGGGTAATGATGAATCTCATTTAGGAGGCTCTTCAGTGTTCCAGAATTGGATGCAATAAACATCATCAACCACAAACAGAAGTAGCCATAGGGAAATATAGAGAATCCTCCCCCACCTTTTATTTTTTTTTCCTGAAGATCTTTTCTGTAAGAGTGTAGACATATCTGATGACAACATATCTCTTCCTACTTTATATAATCATAAGATGATTATCAGTTAAGGTTATCTCTTGTTTAATTTTGCATAATTTTGGCAGAAGTAAGGGAGACAATTTGGGAGAGAGCTTTTAAAAGAGCTTTTTATGCTATAGCATCAATTTATTTAAAAAATAAAAATTATCATAGTGGGAACTTATTTTTTATACATCTTTCAGTCAAATATATGATGATGGTAAAGATGTAGTCCACTGTAAAATACTGTGCAAGAAATCTTTCTTAATAGCTTTCTAATATCTTACCATCAAATATTTGTTTAATGCATAAATAATTTCCAGAAAAATCTTCTGGAGGTGGGAAAATAAATATACAGATTAGTAGTTATTGATATTCTCTCAGTTATATTCTCAAAATAAAAGTATCAAAATGAAATTGATTATATTATAATGGATAGGAAATTACACAATCCTGATGTGGGAAGTGATGGAAAGAAAAGATATTTGCATGGAACAAAATAATTGATTTAATTTTTATAATGACATTGAGGCCTTGCTATATTTTTTCTTTTCTTGATTCTTTTCTTGAAGAAAATATTTATGCTGTATAATCATGGATTATCTGTTCAATATATAGGCATTCAGTTCTGTTGTTCCTCTTATTCTTGAACCATACCTTTAATATAATTTTCTTTTTCCCTACCTATGCCCACTTCTGCATGGAAATCATTGAGTATGAAAGTATATGATTTAGTATGGAATGTCTTATCAGTTTCTTCACAGACAATTTCTTCCTCACTGTGCTTTCTACCAGATCTCATTCCCAAAATGAAAATACTTTCATGGTGTCCTTTTTGGAAGTAATTATCAATAGCCCTCTAATATACCTCTTTCTCCTTCCTCATCTTGCCAGCATTATGATCTTGTGGTTACTGATCCAGAGCCAGATATCCTGGAGAAAGAAGTCAATTCAGTCTCAGAAGGCATTGTCATTCCAAACAATAAGGTTAGTAGAGGTGATAGAATTCCAGCTGACCTATTTAAAATCTTAAATCATGATGCTGTTAAAAAAATTTTATTCAATATGCCAGCAAATTTGGGAAACTCAACAATAGTCACTGGATTGGAAAAGATCAGTTTACATTCCAATCCTAGAGGAGAATAATATCAAGTTGTTTAAATTATTGCACAATTATGCTTATTTCACATGTCAATGATATTATCCTTGAGATTCTGCAAGCTAAGCTTCAGCCATATGTAAACCCAAAATTACCAGAAGTGCAGGGTGGTTTTCAAAGAGACAGACAAACAAAAGACTGAATTGCCAATATTTGCTGGATTGTGGTGAAAACAAGGGTGTTCCAAACAATCTGCTTTTTGTTTCATGGACTACGCTAACCCTTTGACCATATGGAAGGCAATAAATATAGCAAATCCTTAAAAAAAGGTGGGAATACCAGATCATCTTACTTGTTTCCTGAGGAACCTTTACGCAGGCCAAGAAGCAACAAATAGGATTGAACTTATTGGTTTAATATTGGAAAAGTAGTATGACAAGGCTGTATATTGTCATCTTATTTGTTAAACTTATATGCAGAGTATATTATGTGAAATGACAAACTGGGTGAATTAAAAGCTGGAATTGAGGTTTTCTGGAGAAATATCAACAATTTTAGATATGCAGATGATACCACTCTGCTGACAGAAGATGAAGAGGATTTAAGATGCTTCTCAATGAGGGTGAAAGAGGATAGTATAAAAGCTGATGAAGTCTAACATTAAAAACCCTAAGATCATGGCAACTGATCCTATCACTTCCTGGCAAATAGAGGGAGAAGAAATGGAAAAAAGTGTCAGCCTTTATATTCTTGGACTCAAAGATCACTGACTGCAGCTTTAAAAATAAAATATCCTTGTTCCTTTGAAAGAAAGTTATAGTAAATCTCGACAGTGTGCTAAAAAGCAGACATCACCTTCCTGACAAAGATCTGTATAGTTAAAGTTATGCTTTTTGTTTTTTGTTTTTTTCTGGTAGCAATGCATGGCTGTTAGAGTTAGGTTATGAAGAAAGCTCAATGCTGAAAAATTGACACTTTTAAATCATGTTGCTGGAGGATACTTTTGAAAATCTTTTGGACAGCAAAGAGATCAAATCAGCAAATACTTAAAAAATTAATTAAGGCATTTTACTGAAAGATCAAATTAGCTATATAATAAGAAGGCAGGACTCATTGAAAAGAGCTTGATGATGGGAAAGATTGAAAGCAAAAGGAAAAGGGTTGGAAGAAGATGAAATTGATAGATAGTTTCATGGAAATAATGAACTTGAACTTGGACAGACTTTAAGAGATAGTGATAGATAAAAGGGACTGCTGTGTTGTGGTCTATGATGTCAGGAAGCATCAAACATGATTGAATGGCTGAACAACAATCTTTAGTATAAGATGTATCACAGTTCATCTTTCCACACTGATGTTTTATTAAGAATCTCACATTAAGCACATTATTAAATTAATTTTTTAAGGATGCTTTTTAGTATTTCTCCCCTTCTTTCTGTCATGATCTTTGCCGAAATGGTAATGGGATGGAAGTCACTAAGTACCATTTTGTATTTTCCTCTATTAAATGAGTTTCTACTATTTAAATGAGAGCCATTTTGTAATTTCCTTTATTTAATGAGGTTCTACTGCTAAAAATCAATCCTTAAGTAGCCATCCTACTTGTGATGACTCTTTCCATATTTAAAGATACTAATCTTAGAAAAGCATGTTCAATCATTTCTGGGATTGGGCTTAATGTCCTTCCAGCACCCTTCAAAGCTTTTCCTTCCTTAACATAGACTTCAAAAACCCAGAAATACTTTCATATTAGTATAGAGCAGTGGAGTTGGGCTTTGTAAAGTATATGTCAACTGGGAATCACCAATTAAAATAATAAAATATACTTCAAATTGTAATTATAACAGTGATTTTTCATTTGCTTAACCTTTACATATTTATTTTATTTCATATATAAACCCAATTGAAAAACTTCATTGGCTGATATTTGATTCATAATAGTAATCGGAACTACAAATTAAATTTGAGCTCTAGCTTGCTCCTCCTTTATATATAGCTTTCATTAAGAATTAGGGCATTTTTTGGAAGTTATTTTGGAAGTTAGAGAAATGTGAACTACTGAGCAATTGAGTTGAATTAGATTTTACTTTAGTCAACACCAAGTATAGTAGACATGATATTTCTCTGATTTACAAGGATCTTGTAGTTCCTCAGGGCCATCATTATGAACATCACACACAGTGTTCTGTGAAAATAATGGTGATTTGAGGTTTCTGTCTGAGTGTAGTCAAGATAAATAGCTATTTATTGTATTGTTACAGCAAATCTCTAAAGTTTGTCATAGGAGTAGAGAGAATATAGTTCTCTCATGGGCTGTAACAATAATAGTAACAATAATAAGTAGTATTTATATCATTCTTTGGAGCAGCTAGGTGATATAGTGGATAGAATGCCAAGCCTAGAATCAGAAATACCTTGGTTCAAATCCATCTTCTGATACTTACTATCTATGTAACCCTGGGAAAATCATTTAACCCTGCTTACCCAATTTCTTGTCTGTTAAATGAGCTGGAAAAGGAAATGGCAAACCACTTGAGCTTTTTGCTAAGAAAACTACAAAAGGGCTTAGGTAGAATCAGACAACTAAATTGACTGAACAACAATGATAATCATTCTTTAAGATTTCTAAAATGATTGAAAAGCTTTACAATCATTATGCCAAGGAGTTTTATTGCTAGACTTAACAAAACAAATTTCATTTTAGGCATCTGACTTTTAATGGGATCCCCCATCATGGACCATTGTGGTAACCCATAAACATACTAGGAGCAGTTTTGTTAGGATTACCAGGTGAGAACTCAGGTTGTCTGGACAGTGACAAGGTGAGAACTCAGATTGTCTGGACAGTGACAAGGGGAGAATTCAGGTTGACTTGACAGTTCTCTGGCTCAGACCTTTGGTTCCGGCCTTTAAAGGGAGTTTACACCTTAGGAATTCTAGGAGGAGCAAGCTCATTGGTTGAAGTACTTCTTCCCAGAAGTCCTTGCATTATCCCATGCCCATTCTCTGGGAGGATAAAAAAGGCAGCTCTGGAAGAAAAAGTTAATCTCTGCTTTAGACCAGGCTTGACGTGGCTCTCTGCAGGAAGGGAAGTCACTTCTCTGGATGACAGTTAAAGGCAACTGTCTGGAGACAATGGTTCTCTACAAGAAGAAGAATCTGTCCGAGACATTTGAGTTGACACAGCAGATCTTCTCCCAGAGAGCGATCAGCAGCTGACTTAGAACTGGTGCGGACCAAAAGTCAACCTGAATTCTCACCTAGTCACTGTCCAGACAATCTGAGTTCTCACCTTGTCACTGTCCAGACAACCTGAGTTCTCACCTGGTAATCCTAACACAGTTTAGTCTCTTCCTCTGATTTTCATGGAATTCTAGAAGTACTAAACCACCTCTCTCAATATTGCTTCAGTTGGTTTTATTTGAGCCACTGTTATACTATCTGTTTCCATATCTGTTTGCAAAATTCATGGAGGGAGAGTAGAAGAGGAGGAGAAGAAAATATTCATTCATATTGATAGCTTATATCTTAAATCTTTAAATTAATAACTATGGAAATGGTTAATGTTCTATAAGAGCATAATAAACAAATTTCTTATATATGTTTCACAATCAGGTACAAATTCCCTGATAGAAAATCACAGGTTCATTGCATCTTCAATTTGATTATTAGGAATGAAAACGCAGATTTACAATATTAGATGTCCCTCTGACTCAATTGCCCCTTCAACTTCAAGGAAGAGAAAGTCTATTAATTTTCCAGTGGCTACCCTTGACTTCTAGCAACATTTCCAAAGAAAACCTAGGCAGTCCCCTTTACCTGGAAATACAGGTAACTCTAGGTCTTCTGTCATAGAAAGAAGAGGATCTAAAGAGGCAAATAAAAATAGACCTCAGTGTTTTCTTGCAGACTAAAATCATAGGGGAAACTGAACATCTTTCCTTGATCTGAGTATCTGGTGGAGTAACTTGGTTGAGCATGAGAGTTCCTTCATAGAATCAACTCCATTCCTCAGAGAGCTCCAGTCTATCAGTTGACTTGCTCATTGTAAAGTGTTACTCTACATTCCTAGCAAGAGATGCTCTTTAGTTAAGGGAGGTAGTTAGGAACAATTGTTGAGGATCATGCCAAAGTGAAGGGGCAGGTCAATTATCCAAGAGCCTCCACAGATGTGAATCATAACATCGGAAGGAGTTGCACAGTAGTCTTTACCGACATAGGTGTTGCTTGTAGACTGGAATTAAATAAATTGGAAGCAGAGGGAAGAAATAGGTCTCAGTGGAGAGGTCAGAGAACAGCAACTGTCTTTTGGTTTCCTTGTATCACAATTATCTTTTCACATGAAGAAATCCATTTTACAGGTCTAAGTTAGACCTCCAGCAGCCACTGGCAGATGGCTCCCATATTACCACAAACAATTGAACCATTTTAGTTCTAAGGCAGGAGATTTAAGTGGGAAGGATTTGAAGTGGGAGAGGCATTGTGTAGGGCAAGATATCAGAAGTGTGTTTTGGCAGAAGTTACAAATTCTAAGAAGTATAGAGGGGGAAAGACAGTCAATTTGAAGGTAGTGAAGGTGGGGAACTTGGGCAAATGAAAAGTCAACAAATGAGAGAGCTAGCCAAGCTATTTTTTACTGGCATAGAAAGTATTGGAAGGGAAGTAATGTTGAAGAAGAAAAGAAGGAATGTATAAATTTGAAGTCTGAGGCCGAGGACTAAAACCTTAGCATAGCTACTTATCACATTAGTAAATTTGGGCAAATCGCTAAGCCTTATACCTAATACAAGGAGTTGAACTGGATGACTCCTAAAGTTCCTTCTTCCTCTAACTTTGTGATCCTGTAACAAAATTGGGACCGGCTTTAAAAGCCAGGCTGAGATATTGTCATTGATATTTCAAAGATAATAAGAGTCATTGAAATTTTTTGACTTGGGAAGTGCCATACTTAGATCTAAATTTGATTCTCATTTGTTATGTTTCCTAATATGTAGTTTATATTTCAGGAATGTGCTGCTAAGTATGTTTATGTAATCTGAAATGATTTTCAATATTGCTGATCCTATCAAGGAAAATTAATGTTTATAATTTGCTGACATAGAGAGTATCCTTTGGCCTAAATCAGGACAAATATTGGTATAATTCATTTTGGCTGGGAGCCTGTTATTCAGTAAACAGGCACAGCTAGCATTTTAGCCAAGTGGATTTTTTCTTCTGCCTGAATGACAGCATTTGTGTAAAGTCTTCACTAGGAGGCTTAGACAGCACTGCAGATAAACAATAAAACAGAGTTATTCCCCATAGGGGATTTGAAGTCGCAGCTCATTAAATTCATTGGAATAGGACAAGTTATTCTTTTCATTGTACCCAGCACAAGTAGTTAGTTGGTCCTGGGCTCTCTTTCATTCATAGTTACATAGAGATTCCCAGGACACTTGAAAATTAGTCAAAATATAAGGTATAATGACATTATTTTAGAATGATTGCATCACCTTTCCCCTTACTAAATTGCTTCTATTTCATTTGACTGTAAATTGTAAGTGATTAGGGACCTTGTTTCCTATATTCAGAGAGTACTTAATATTGCTTGGAGTTATTTAGATAGGGAATGTTTTTATCTGGTTTACTGTATATATTACATTGAGTTTGTAATTGGATCTGATCTATAATGCTCTGGTTTCTCATGGCTTTTGGAAAACTGCTTTTTGAAGATTCAAGCTCTGTTGAATGAAGTTAATGGAGCATGCTGTATATTTAACTGGAAGCATGATATAAATTGTTTTTGACAGTATGTTTACAGAATAGAGGTTCTAGCTCCATATTTGAGTGGAGAATAGTTGGGTAGTGGTACTGATGAGTCAGAGTCCCAGATCTATTCAAAACTATGAATCTAGCTAATGATTGTGGAGCAATAAAACTGCTTATCTTTTGCTCTTTGTCTCCTGAAACCCCCCGTGCAACCTTTTGTCTTTTTGTAAAAACTCCATCCTGATTTTTTACTTGTCTCCTTCCCTAAAAAACAATACCTTGCTAAAAGAAATTTTAAAATATTGCAGGCTCTTAGACTGCAGACTGAAGCCCCAAATTTTCAGTACATAAAGCTCTCCTAATTTTCATTAATTTCCAGACTCTCTCAGAGTTTGGCATATTAGTTATGGCATTAATAAATTCTTTTTGGTATAGGAAGTTGTTTTGAGATCTTTCATTTTAACATTTCATTCTATCAAAGAGGTAGTGGTGAGATTAGTGTAGACACACCAAGACAGCAATTTATACCAAATGGTGGGATTCAGTCATGTGATGGATTCACAATGGTCTTTCTCTTTGCTAAAAGGTATTTTTATTTATGATAAGAAGTTATAGACAAAATGAAGAGGTATGATAGAGTAGGAGTGGTAAATATGAAATCAATTTAGGAGAGCATATATTTAGAAGAAAAGTGATTTAACAATTAACAATGGAAAAAAAAAGTTGCCCAGTGGAATTCATAATTAACTAGGAGAAAGGGAGAATTAACCAGGGAAAATAAAAACACTATGATGTGGGAGTATGACATTTACTGTTAGGATAAATTAGTAAGAGGAGTTTAGTATCTTAAAAAAAGATAGTTAGCTATAAGAAGGAGAAAGATAGAAAGATACTATGAGACATGGAAGACGGATAGGGCAAGGAGAAAGATACCATGAGGTAAAACACCCTGGGGGACTAATTCAAAAGGAATTCAGAAAACATGATATAGGGCCATGGGAAGATTTGTAGGGGAAATTTTGTAAAGTATGGGCTAGCTCCCTGGAGGGCCTCGGGGTCAGCCAGAGTCAGGATAATTCAAAGTCCTTGGTCTTTATCAGGAGAAGTGAAGGAGGCAGGTAAGCTGCCACATGGCTTGCCAAAGATGTATCCTGGATTCTGGAGTCCGGAGTCTCCAGCCTCTCTCATCCTCATCTTGCTGCCAAGTGACTCTGACTTTTCTCTCTCTCCACCCTCTAATTCTTGCCTTCAGATTATCACACCACCACATTCAGCAAGCACCAAAGGTGAGGAGAGCCATCATTTAAATATATGCTAATAGAGCCATTATTTCACATCAAATAAGTAGCCTTAAGTGCTCTCTTGTATAATTCAGAGTTTCAGCCCTCTTCAAAATTTAACCTCAGGGGTTTGATATCATAACATGGCTTTCTATTGGATAGAGTAAGTTAGGGTTACCCAAGCCTTTCATAGAGATGAGACTGTAACATTGAACTGAAATCCATCAGTGCCCTTTCCTTATTGCCTGGGGGAGTAATCTTTTCAATACTTCAGCTTTCTCTGCCAACTCTACTTAGTCAACCCAGGATCTTTTCAGTAGGATAATAGGATCCTCAATTTAGGTCTTGAAGTCAGCTCAGTGGTTATCTAGAAGGGTGACTGTTAGTTCCTCAAAGTCAAAGACTATTTTCACCTTTTTTGGAGTTGTAGTTCTCCAATACCTACCACAATATCTGTTAGATCATTGGTGATTAAAGAAATGATCACTGGTTAATGGATCTAATCTAATCCCTTCATTTTACAGAGGAGAAGTATGAGGCTCATAAAAAGTCATCAGTTTACCCAAGTTTACAAAGTTCATAAATGTAATAGCTGGGATTGGAATCCAGTTCCTCTGAGCCTAAATTCAGTTCTTTTCATATTGTATCATGTGGCCTCTAACTGTATGTGTTAGCAAGTTCTGATTTAACATCCTGTTACATCTTTTTGAACTGTATAGAGATCTTTGGTTTGTTTGTATGTTTACTCATCCCTAGATATAGAGTGTCCAAAAAGTCTTTTTATAGTTTTAAATTTCAATGGTTTAAATCTGCACTTAAACTTTTGGGACATCCTGTATATACCTAAAAGTTGTGAATAAGTTGATTGAATTAGAAAATCTTAGAACTTAAATCTCTCTTCACAAACCTTTTTGAATAGTTTAAGAATATTTTTAGGAAATGGATAATCAAAACCTAGTTTTTTTTTACTTTTTGTTTTGTACTTGTACATATCAAAGAGAAGCCAACCCATGTTTATTCTTAAAGAGTTATGAAACTCTTTAATAATTTACATTCAGATACCTGACACACCCAAACCTTTGCATACCCTTAGCATACCATACTATAAGGGATTTGTTAGGAGCTCTTCTGGCCTCTTGATTTCTAGGAGGGAATTTCAAGGATTCCCAGACCTATAGGGTTAAAGTGGAATGACAAAGCATGGTCCACACAGAAGCAACCTGTGAATCACAGAAAATTCATGGAGAGAAAAGAGATAGAAAATCCTCTTAGATATTCCCTTAATGTGTCTCTTCCTTATGTGTTGTTCTCCTAGCGCCTCTTATGGGCTGAATGGCCATTAGGGCCATCTTTAAATATATCATTTGCTCTCCCCTTTCATGGCCTCCATTAAAGCAATTTCAACTGGACCTGAACAACCAAATGCTCTTAGGTAACATTTATGATTCTATTTTTCTCCTAGAACCTTTACTAAGGTGTATTGGAATTTTATTCTAATTTTGAAAGGTAGTTAGCCAAAAGAAAAGGAGGTGGTTTTGACAGATCATTCTCATAGAGTCAGTCCATTTACAACCTCTCCTCCTGAACTGCCTTCATCTGACAAAAACACACTTTTTGACCTGTTGTTCATTTTAATCAATCCTTTATTTTACAAATACCTATGTATTAAAATGTTTGGGGCAAAGGGAAAAAAGAGAATATATGTAACCCAGAAATGGTTGTATTTGTATTGTTAATATTCAGAAATAATGAGTAGTCAGTAAGAACCGGTTTTAGGTTTTGTCTTCATATCTCTAGTACATAGCATATTGACTAACACTTGATAAATGTTTTATGAATTGAATTAATAAAGGATATTCAACCTCCATCCAGATTCAAGATGTCTGCTGACATGCTATAATGCAGAATGAATGCTGTCCATGGTAATAACCCAAGGTAATAGATTAATGATTCTAATGTGAAAGGGAGGAAGTTTCTACATGAAAGCTTAGAGAAGAGGATACTCAGACAGAAGCCATAGTCAGTCCACAAATGGGATCCGTATTATAGAAACGAAACAAACTCATTCGGAAATCACCAAGCAGAAGAGCCAAAGATTAATCTACTAATGATTTCCAACAGACATTCCATACATCTTCAAGGCCAGTCTGACTTGAAGGGAAGAGAGTAAAAGGTGACTAGAAAAAAATAATTTTTGGTACTTTGTTTTTAGTATAAGCAGAAGTGTCAGTTTTCTTTTATGCCCTTTTGTTTCAAATGGAGGCAATCCAATGTTTCATACTGAATAGCTTATGATAAAGGAGACAATAAAATAAAAAGACTGATGGAGATAGATGGAAGCAATTTCCGTCTGAATCCCCTAGGATTGGGACAATTTTCATTGCTTGGTTTGAGTGAACTATCTTGGGCTGAGGCTTCAAATTTGAATGAGTAGACCATCACATATAAAATCATAGAATTTAGAGCAATACAGGAACTTAGAGAACAAACAACCCTTGCTGCTCCCATTTTATAGATTATAAAAGTGAATCTGGTGGAGGGCAAGGGATCACAGCTAGTTAATAATGAATTCTCAGATGAGACACAAATATATTAAGTACAATGTTCTTCCTACTATAATTTGCTACTTTTGTATAGGTACAAGATTTACTACAAAGTTTATCATTTAACACTTGAGGCCTTACTTCAGGATTCTGAAGAGTATTTCAGAAGAGCAAAAAAAGTATAAATTTTGAAGTAAGTTGTCTTTATCTCATTTACCTTGCCAAATAATATGCTTACATATAGGTTCATCACCAATACAAGAAAAAATTCATGAAAGATTTGAAATGCTATTTTACATTAAATACCATTTTAGTGGGAAAATCTTACTACGCATTAAATGCTATTTTAATGAAACATCTAAAATTCAAATCCAATTCTAACCTAAAAATCCATATATTAACCCCCTGCCATATATAACAGATGACCAGGAATAGCAAAATATTAAAGAAAAATCTTCAAGGAACTTAAATTCTATTAAAAAATTTAGAAAATGTAAACAGGTAAATATGAGATGTTTTATGTGGAAAGAGGCACTAACAATTATGGGGATCTAAAAGGCCCTCCCTTAGGAAGTCTAAGAGCATAAGAGCTAAGCTTATAGTGAAGTGAGGAATAATGGGATATAATATGGAGAGGGTAATCTCAAAATAGGGAGATGTGATGTCATATTTGAACATCAGCAAGCTAGCCACTGAACCTAAAACCAAGAGTATCTAAGGGGAGTGATATGAAATAAGCACAAGACATCATTAGAATTCTTTTCTTTTCTCAAAGTTGTTCTTTGTAAAACAGGAAACCCCTAGGAAGGCGAGTCATTAAGGCCTAAAACCAGTATTTATAAGGAAGCTGGTTGTTTAAAAGAAATAAACAAAATTCCCAAATCAATAACACATGCAATTATATTCATTACACATTATATCATGTTACTTTAAGGTACATTATTTCATTGTGTGACCCTATTGCCACCTTAAAAAAAAAAAACAACCTGTCCTATTATCTTAATCAATTCAATAACTATTTATAAAAGATATATTATATGCTAAGCATTATATGAACGGTTGGAGAAGATACAATCTTTAGGTAAAACAGGTTTCTGTCCCCATGGGCCTAATAATCTAGGAGCAAGAAAAGGAACAAATATAGATAACCATAATGCTCAATTATTGCATTTTTAGTACATCAGAGAAGTAAAAAAAGAAGTGCAATATGATCTCATTAGGGAAAAAAAAAACAAACCTCCTATTATCTTTAAAACCAGTGAAATGAAGAGAGAAATCTGGGACCAGACTAGTTAAATTGAAGCAGTTAGATGGAACAATGATGGAATTGGAGTTAGATAAGCAAGTTCAAATCTGCCCCCAGATACTTCTAGCTATGTGACCCTGACTAACTTAATCTCTTACTTAGATTTCCTCATCTGTAAAATGGGGATCATAATAGCACCTAGAGAGTAATTGTGAAAATGTACTTAGCCCATAGAGCAATTAATACTTGTGTCATTCATAAAATTGGTTTTCACTAACTCACTCATATTAAGGAACTCCATAGACAAATGGGAGGACTGAAGATATTCAGACATAGAGAATGGATTGAGTAAAAACATAGGGGTGAGAAACTTCAAAGAGCATATTTCAGGAAAAAAATCAGTTTAGTTTATCTAAAATGTAAATGGATGCAATGGTTATATTGGAAGAGTAAAATGATACTAGTTTGTGAAAGCCCTTGAATGCGAAACAAAATTATATGGATTTTATTGGCAGGGAAACAATAGAAAATAGAAGATGCTCATAACAACACATGATTATTCTATTTTTTATTCTGTAGCAAGGGGATAATAGATATCATTATATTTAGTATTCATGGATATAAAACTTTCCCTTATGTTATTGCCATAATTTTGCTGGTCACATACTTCATCCTCAATTTTGGTTATCTAGTACATTTGTATATTTTATTGCAGACTTCAAAAAAACTGGATTCAAATCCAGCTTTTGACATCAGTTGCTCTGAGTCTCAGTTTACTCATATGAAAAAAATAAAGATAATGTCTGTAATCCTTATCAGTTGATTAATCAACATGATTTATTTATTTATATCAAAGGCTTTCTGTGAAACTCAAGACAAATGCTGTACAAAAATATTTTATAAATATTAAATAATATAGAAATATTATTAACATCATGCTCATTATGAATATTAAAATACAAATCTTGATTAAAATTCAGTCACATAAAGAAAGCAGAAAAGCCATGCCACATTTTTTTTAATATAATAAAGAACCTCTCAACCATAATTACTGACTCTGACACCCAGAGAGAGAGAAAGAGACATAGAAAGAGAGACAGAGAGAGGCAGAGACATCAACAGAGACAAAGACATCAACAGAGACAGAGGCAGAGAGACCATAGACGGGGAGAGACAGAGAGAGACAGGGATGCAGACTTTTACAAATCAAGATGTGGTATACATGGTTTTCACTAATGCAATTCAGTCTCATAAGTCCTATAATAAAAACATTTGAACTGCCACTCTGTACTCTAACATGGATAACCATACTCAGGATCATCCATCCTATCTGGTGTGAAGAATAGCAGTTATACTTCAGAGAATAGGGTGTGATAGCTGTCTGGCCAAAGAGAAGCAGAGAGGCTGTTGGGAGGAAGATTAGTAATGCCAGATGCTTTTCTCTTTCTTTTTCTCTCTAGCCACCATGACCAATTCCCCCATGGGGTTTGACTGCTGCTAGTTAACTTGCAATCACAAAGCCTAAAGTCATAGAGCAGATGCTGAATATCAATATATGGCTAGAGGCTGTCTTCTCTTGCCTATTGGGAAATGGGTGTCCTGCTAGAGGCTCTGATGAGAACAGTGGTGCTTCAAATTCAAATTCTCCTGAGTTAGCTTCTGCTGACCTAGGCTTTAAGAATAATAACAGTGAGATAATAGGAGTTCTGTATTCTCATTAAAATAATATAGACTGGGGCAACTAGGTGGCACAGTGGATAGGGCTGGTGCCTGAAGTCAGGAGGACCTGAGTTTAAATCTGATTTCAGATACTTAACACTTTCTAGCTGTGGAAGTCACTTAACCCCACTTGCCTCAGCTAATAATAATAATAATAATAATAATAATAATAATAATAATAATGACACATTTATTTGCTTAAATTCTATCTACTGTCCAAGAATCATATGAATTTAGAAAAGTAGCCTGTTCAATAGGAAGAACCTATGGAAATTGTGACTATGTAAGTCTGAATCAACCCATGGAAGTCTTCAGTTTAGTCAAAGACAGAGATAGTGAATGAACTTATGATTTAGTTGATATAGAGGGCATAGGGTGAGGAAACATTATATCAATGCAATCTAGCTTTGTCAGTAATTTATAACCTTAAAATTGTCTAGAGTAAAATGAGGTTAAGTGATTTACCAAAGATCACACAGTTAGTGTGTGAGAAGCCAAACCTGAACTCAGATCCTTTTGGCTCTCTAGCCTCTACTACATGTTGTTTTTCACAATGTAGTCAGATAGCCAATAAATTTAGCTTACATGTACACACATACATAGTGTGTATATAGGTGTGTGTATGAGGAATAGGGGGGAATAGATGATTCAAGAACATTAAAGAAAAAGTCAGTCTATTTCCCCATATTGCCTTAACCAAAAAAGAGAACTGTTTGTCTGAATTATCCTACTTAGCCACTTCACCCACACCAACAAAATCAATAGATATTAGTTCCAAATGGGTATTTGACTTAAATATAAAAACTTACATAATAAATTATAGGAGAAAGAATGGAAGTATTTTTTACAATTATTGTTTGGAGAAAAATTTTAAGGAATCAAGAAGGGAGGACAAAATAAAAGATAAAATAGAAAATTTTGTTTATATAAAGTCAAAAAACTTTTTCATGGAGCAAAGCAACATAGATAGAATATAAAAATGGTAAAGTTGAAAAAGAGACAACCTTATGCATTAAACATCTCTAGCAAATATCTAATAATCAAGATATATAGTATATTAATAAAGTATAAGAACAAGATCCATTTCCCTAGTGGTCAAAAGATATAAACAGATTTCAGAATTTAAAAAGCAAATAATTAAAAACTACATCAAAAGATGCTTCAAATAACTAATAACAAGAGAAAAGCAAATTTAAGTAAATCTGAGATTTTACTTTAAACCCTTGGAAATGAAAAGATCGTTTTAAAAATCCCAGAAACAATATTGAAAGGGCTGTGAGAAGACTAAACACAAGCATTCTGTTAGTGGAGCTGTGAATTTGGTCTAATGATTCTGTGAATCATTTTGGAATAGTGTTCATACATTATTGACCCACTAATCTTTCTATTATTAGATATATACTCTAGGAAGATCAATATTAAAAAGAAAGATCTCCTATATAACAAAATATTCATGATAATCTTTGTGTTAGTAAAACAAGCACCCTTCCCCCCAAGTGGATGCCATTGTTTGCAAATGCCAGAAGAAACTTTCATAACAGGATGAGTATTATTGCAAAGTATGAAATTTTAAAATATGAGAAATTTAGAGAAATGTAGAAAAAAATTGTATGAAGTGATAAAGAACGAAGAATGCGAGACCAAAAAAGAATAAAGACACAAACAACAGGTAAATTACATTTAAAAGAATTGGATTCTGATGAATTTTAATAAACAATTTCAATTCTGGATACTGGATAAGAATCATAGCTTCTTCTTCTTAGTTGAGAGGAGAGGACTAGTGAATTTTCAATGTGATATTTATTATCAGGGTCAGTCACTCTTATGAATTTCCTCAAACCTTTTTCTTTGTTTCAATTTTTTCAATGTTAGAGAAGGGTCCAGTTTAAAGGGAAAAAAAAACAAAATAGAATAATAAAACTTAAAAGATAGATATGTTTGGGAATTAGATTGTTCCTAATTTTGTTTTATTTTTTTAAATGCTATTTGATTTCCCCCCAATTACATGTTAAAACCATTTTTAACATTTAAAAATATTTTGACTTCCAAGTTTTATCCCTTTCTCCTCCCCTCCTCGATTACTGAGACGGTAAGAAATTTAATATACGTTATGCATGTAAAACACTTCCATGTGAGTAATTTTGTATAAAAATATTTGGACAAGGAAGAAGGAAAAGCAGAAAGGAAAGAAAGAAAGAAGAAAGAAAGAAAAAAAGGAAGAAAAGAAGGAAAGGAGGGGGAAAAGGAAGAGAGAAAACCAAAGAAGAGAGGAAGGAAGGAAGGAAAAATAGAAAAATAGTATTCTTTAGACAGTATAATTTCTTTCTCTGGAGTCAGATAGCTTGTTCCACCAAGGGTCTTTTGTGGTTGTCTTAGATCATTGCATTGCTAAGAATAGCTGTCATTCACAATTCTTTTTAAAAAAATATTGTTGTTACGTGTACATTTTCCCGATTCTACTCATTTTGGTTTGCATCAGTTCATGTAAGTACAGGTTTTTCTGAAATCATTTGTCATTCCTTATATCACAATGACAATCCATTACAATCACATACTACACCTTGTCCAATAATTTCCCAATTGATTTACAAGTATTAGCCAATACACACTAACTTATACACACACACACACACACACACACACACACACACACACACACACACTCACACTCTAAAACCCTGCTATATTTTTATACATAAGTCCATTTTCCTTTTTCATGATCTCTTTGGTATATAGACATAGCAGTTATTGTTGGATCAAAAGGGTATGTACAGCTTTACAATTGTTTGGATGTACTTCCAAATTATTCTTTAGAATGGTTGGATGAGTTCACAACTCCACCAACAGTGCATTAATGTTCCAATTTTCCCACATCTTCAAACATTTATCACTTTTCTTTTTTTCATATTAGTCAATCTGATAAATGTAAGATGGTATCTAAGAGTTGTTTTAGTTCACATTTCTCTAATCAATAGTGACTTAGAGATTTTTTTTTTATAACACATATTTAAAACCAAAAAATCCACTTCTGCATTGTGACAGAGAAAGAAACTGAGTTATTCTAGTTAGTTTAAAGAATTAGTTTTTGATAGAGGTGGGGCTAGAAGTCAGGAATCTTGCTTTCAACATCAGTGTTATTTTGCTATGCTGTGCTGCAATTTATATGATATTTAAAAGAGAGAGAAACAGACCAACCAAAAATGTAATCATGAAATTGAAAGTGTGTTTTCCAATCCTCAAAATACAAGCTAATACAGCACTTAACCTTTGAATAGTCATGGATTTAGGAGATCAGAAAACAAATAGATTAAGTGTACAGCCAAAAGCTAATTAGACACAAGAGTGAAAAGTTTTGAGGGCTCAGTGGACCACTTTTTATTATTTGATTTAAAATTTTTTTTTATTCTTGCTTTAATAAAATGATTATATAGTATCAGTGGAAGACGGTAATAACCTGCTAATGTTTATCTATAAAGAAATACTAAGTCATATCTCAAAGGTATAGTTTATTATAATGGAGATAAATATTTAGAGTACCAGAAGGAAAAATATAGTGTTATAATCTATATGTTGAAGAGATTGATCATTCAGATTCAGTTATAGTTACTTGTATGAGGTCATGCTTTGATAATTTATGTAAGATATTTTTTTTCTGAAAGGAAAAGTATGAGCTTCTTTTGTAAATGATTTGGTGCTACTGACCAGATAATAGAACTTGAGTATCATCACTCTGTGCCTTCCAAATACTTTTTTTGCCAAAAGGAAAGTTAATTTAGGAGGAGTATACAGACAAAAATAAGATAAAATAAGACACATTAGGGGTGGCAAATGGGAAATGCAGTTGTGAGAGCTTGTAGTCAATAAGGAAAAAGGAAAATTCCCCAGGGAAACTCACAATTAACTAGGAGAAAGGAAAGATTCCATGATTTGGAAGGAATGCATTGACTGTCAGGTTAAACTACCCAGGGTTAGAGTAAGCAGAAAGACATCATTAGAAGGAAGGTACTCTGAAGGAGAGAGAGAATATTTGTGGGCTTGATCCTAAAGAGAACTTAGCCCCTCTGCAAATATTGCCATAATACATATGAAGTCTCACAATGTTTGTGTTTATGAAAAGTAAGATACCCAGCCAATAATATAAGAATTCATCATATCTCCATTGCACAAAGTTTCCCACTTATAGAGATTTGAACAGTCTTACTGCCACTATATTCCTCTGAGTAAAAGTCCCATGGAAAGTAAATATATTTCATAATGCACACTGGTGATCAAGTTATAGAGAAGATGGGAACATATGGATTAGAATACTAAATACAGTAAATAGATTCAGAATGAGTTGAATAGCTGGACTCAAAGAATATTTATTAATAATCTAGTTTTAACATGGAAGGAAGACTTCCATGGAATGCTCCAGGAAAATATATTGTTTAAATTTTTTATTAATGACTTGGTTAAAGGCATAAATGGCAGAATCATCAAAATTGCTAATAACACAAAGCTAACAATGAGAGCCAACTCAACACATGATAGTCAGGATCTAAAAAGATGATGAAAGCTTAAAGCAAAAGTGTCAGACATGCTATTTGAGACTCATAACACTTCTGAGTGCTGCTTGAAATAGATTAGAATGTCAATGGAAAATATTCAGCAAAATAAATAAAAATAAAATAGAATATAAAAATAATATTAATATATGGTTTTATAATTCAATATGTATGTAGCCCTGGGAAATCCATGTTTAGTTTGGTGGTTCCTGTTTCTAACTGAATTGGATACAACTAGCTTAGACCAGTGGGTTGTATGAGATGAAAATAATTAAGAGAGATATAATGAATTACAGGGAGAAAAAGAAAACTAACTGTAACAAAACAAAGGGGAGACATGTTTCCTAGTAATTTGATAATTTTTTCTTTCAGCGGAATGCCATTTAACTATAAGAACTATGAGTTATACTTGTGGTATGGCAGCCACAAAATCTTGTGCAATTTTAGGCTGCATTAGGAGTCAGAGATTGAAATTATAAGGAGATGATCATTCTACTACACTCTGCCTTTCTCAGACCTCATCTTGAGAAGAACTGTTTGGTTCAGGGTTACATGCTTTAAGGATATAGAGAAGATGAAAAGTATATAATAGTAACTAGAATGGTGAAGGTGCTTTCAAGCAGTGGCTAGATAACTTCTATAGTAGTATATTCTATGTCAGGCATGGTTTGGTCTTGGTGAACTCATCTCCTAGCTAACTTGGAAGGTTGTATCCCATATTGCTGGAAGATTTCATTTAACTTTTATTAGTCAAACCAAATCAATAAGCATTCATTATGCACTTACTATTTGCCAGGTAACATGCTAATCACTGAGAATAAAAATATAAGCAAAAAAGACAGACTGCACATGCCCTCAAAATATTTACATTTTAATCGATAAAGGTAATACATAAAATGGAACTGAAAAGCAGGGGAGAAAGGGAGAAAGCAGCAAGATGGGGTCATGGTAAAAAAAGTTCAGAGTCAGACTTGCAGCCTGGAGAACAATGAAGGCATGAAAGGTATGGTCACTTTCTTTAAAAATGGATGTTCTGGGAGGAGCCAACAATCAGAGAGAGAGGCCACAGCAGCAGAGAGTACTTCCAACTGGTGAAGTCCAGCAGTGGAATGAGCTTCCAGGATGGAAAATTTCCATAGACAATGATAGATATATGTGCAGGCTCTCAAGGGGTACAAACAAAATTCACCAAGTAGTTATATTATTTTGAATGAACAAACTCATCAGGAGAATTAAATCTCACTGGTTCAGTTCAGTCAAACAATCAGTTAATCTAAGCCTAACACCTGATTTGTTAGAGCAAATTTGAATTGAATTGAATTGAAATCCAGACTTAGAACCCTGGGGACCATGTAGTTTAATTCTCTTATTTTATAGATGAAGATTTAGATTCCCATGGTCACACTTGGATTTCAGTCCAGATCTGTTGACTCTTAGAAATAGGACTGGATTTGAAGTACTAGATTTGGTTCCAAGTTAGAAAACTTAGGTTTCAATCTTTTTTTTTCAATTTTTTACTAGGCTTTGCAAAGTTGCTTCCTCTCTTTATGTCTCAGTTTCCTTTTCTGTACCATGAGAATCATTGGACAGCAACATTCTGCTTACTCCCGGTTCTAAAATTCTCTAGGAGCTCATGATAAAGCAAGGTACAATAGAGATTGAACTGTGGATTAAGGGTAAAAGAATTCAGGTTTACATCATCATCATTCTGAGGTTCATATTTTAGGTGACCCTGCATCCAGTCTCATCTCTCTAGAAACTAGGGTTCACTAAAAAAAAAAAAAAAACTCTGACTTTAGATTTAGTTCTGGGTTCATTAGTGTTCTGCTACATGCTACTTTGTATGATCTTTAGAAAGTAATTTATGTTTTCCTTATCTATAAAATTATGATCATGGCTACGATCCTGAAAAATAACTTCCAGTTCTAGATTTATGATCCCATGATCTTATGGTGGTATAGATTGTTAGTAAAGTCTTGGTGGACATATATATGGGAAGACAAAGCCCAGGGTGGTGAGCTAGTTAGCTGTTCTGAAGAGCCTACTTTAAAAAGTATACTTGCTACCTATTTTAAAATCCAGACCTGGAGGGGGGGAGGTAGTTTTTGCTCATGATTGTGCATAGGAGAGGAGCATGGAGTCTTGCTTTATTGATATATGAACTGTTTCTTTATCTCTTCCAATATATTTCAATATCTTAGTATTAAGGGATGATTTTCTGAATGTCTCTTTTCATTTGTAAAAAACTTCATTCTGGATACCTGACTACAATACTAGTCTTTTAAAAAAGTTATTGGATGAATGTGACCAGTACCATTTCTTTCCATTTAGAATAATGAATAGCAAAGTTCTCATTTTAATTTTTTGTGTGCATTTCATTCCTTTTCTTGCTTGCTTGATATTAACATCCCCATCAACAAGTCCTTCTTGTGAAAGTTATTTCTTTAAAGATGCCTCATTTACTGTTCTTCTGGGTATGTTATTACTATACAATACTTTTTAAAGCTTTATTATCCTTGTCATCTTTTGACATGTGAATGCAATAGCTGATATTTTTAGTGTGCCATTAGTATTATTAAATTGTATTATGGACCTGGTTGGTGCAGCATGATATAGCTATCTTTCAAATTTATATTTTTAATCTCAAAAATGCACTTGAATTGGTATTTCTTTGAAATGTTAGCTAAGTACCTATGTGCCATTTTCTAAACATAAATAACTCAAAGCAAAGTGATATCAATTCATTTTAGATGTGGGATGACTAAATTAGGAAGTTAGTTTTTTTATGGCATGGGGGTAAGAGGGAAGTCAGGTACATAATAATGTCCCAGATTTAACATTAAAAAGGTGCTTCTCCTAACTACTTCCCTCTGCCCCTCCTCCAGTGATATCTTTTGGGGGCCATTATAATATAATATCTGAAGCATTACTTCAATCAAAGTCTAATAATGATGACTGATTAAGTTTATCTCCATCTTCTTTTTTATCACCATCTCTTCCTGTAGGGGAAAAAAAGCAACAGATTTTAAACCAAAAGACCTGTGCTTAAGTCCTGACTGGTTAACACCAACATTAATAACAATAAGTGTAATATCTTATTTTTTCTTCCTGATAATCTTGGGAATTGGGAAAATTGAGATAAATAGAGGATAAATGATTGGCCCAAGGTCACACATGTAGTAATTTTCTGACATCAGATTAAACTCAAATCTACCCAATTCTAGTTCTGGCAGTATATTTGCTCTTCTACTTAGCCTTCAGTAATTAATTGGACCCTATGATGCTTTGGATAACTATTTCTAAGCCTCAGTTTTCTTGTCTGTGAAACAAAAGCATTAGAAAATGGTGCTTCTAAGGTCATTTCTAGCTTAAAAGTATTAACCTCTTTTTGGTCTATATCCATAAGTTCATTAATATAGGAAACTGTTGATGAGTGAACTCTTCTTACTAAATTCCTTCTATTGATACAGATCATCAACCATTCTATCATCTAAGTAGATCTCTAGTGTTATTTTCTTATGCTTTCTCCTTTTTTTCCCCACTAAGCAAAATATAGTACGTAACATTCTTTAATAGTGAGTGACACATTCAGGGTCATAAAGCTGCTTTTAAAATTTTATATCGATGCTAAAAACAATTCAGTAGAAAAAGTTAATCCTTTTGGCTAGTAATCGGTAGTTCTACCACTTAATTGAGCAAATTTTAAATTTTCAGGTAATTCATTACAATATTTGAGTATCTGCTATATGTAAAATCCTACTAGATTTGGCACTAAGTCAGTCTAATAGGGGATTTGACCTCTCTGTACAGCAAGGGAGTTATATATTGTATTTTACACAAGCATTGTTGATCATCCTCAGTGAGTGAGTTTCCATGATGTATAATGATCAGATTATAGAATCAGAAAAAAAATACTAACAAATCAAAGTAAATAAATCACAACCACAAGAAGTACTATTTTGCAGAATCCAAATGATTAACTTAAATAAATAATTTTCAGTGAAAATTACCATGATTCCATATAAAATTAACAGTATAAACAAAAGTGATTTCTTTGAGAAACAGTGGAAATTGGGATGGGGGTGGAACTAGGCATTTTTCATTTTTTTATTTCATTAATTATTTCATTAAGACAGAGAATTCCAAGTGAAGAACTTTTGCTATTATGCAGGTCAGCACCTTTCTCACAATATAAAGTATCAGACAGTTGAATAGAATATAAGAGACTAAAGGACTTTCTCAGAGCCATAGAGCTAGTTTATGTTAGAAACAAGTCATGAACCTAGATCTTCCTGGATTTGTGACCTTCTCTTTCCTTATTATACCATGTTGTCTCTTTTGTGAGATAATAATCCATCCACATCTTGATGAATTGCCAAATAAGGTTTTGCACCAGTTTCTTCAAGGCATTAGAGGGTATTTCTTGCATCCAAAATACTCTTGCTAAATTGCCATTCTGTTTACGGACAGTCAGTCATGGTGGTGAGCCCATGTTCAGCTATTAACATGATGATGTTACTGAAAAGTGTATTGCTTAGACTCCCAAGAGACTTCAGTGGGAATATTAGATTTTCAAAAGCAAAAAATTTCCATTCCAACAAAGAAGATGACTATGAAACTCATATTTTAGTCACTTGGAACTAGCAGATCGAATATCAAGTGGGATAAATATATTCAAGGAGATGAATGTTATGCATTATTAATGCAGCTCTATTTTCCTGAAAGTTACCAAAGGGACTGTCCACTTAAGCTGAACAGTTGTATTTTTTAGTTTCATGCTAAATTGTGAATGCAGGAAGTTATATAAAGTCATATATGGCCATATTCTTGTAAATGATAGATTGGCTATTGCAGATGCTACAGTGCAAAATATGGACTATGCAAAATGGAAATCTTCTTTTCCATAACTTCCCCAAAATGAGATGATCTTTAGGGCTCCATTGCTCTGCTTAGTAAAGTGGTTCTCTTTGTTCCTTTACCATGTTCCCATTACAAGAAATTGTCATAAATATTGTGTGTGAAAACCCAGAAAAGCTTGTGTTAGTATACGTACAAATGTTTAATTTGTGGGAAACTATCCACAGGAAGGGCCATAACCCTTTGGAAGGTAACACTGGTACAAATCTGTGATAAGCACAGCAGGTTCTTAGTTGATTGATTTGATTTTAAGGTTTTGGTAGTGGCAAAAAAAATGTAAACCAAGTGTTCTTAAATATATAGTTTTTAAACTATTCTAAAACATTGGATTACATATCATGATAATTATTGTAATCATATTCATTAACAAATATTTGTTAAATATTGATTACTACCTAGGAAATGTGCTAATGGTTGAACATACAAGAAAAGGCAAAACATGGGTTCCATCCCAAAGGAATTGATGATTTACAAACAACTATATACAAATAATACCTGTGAAGTATAAATCCCAGTATATCAACTGGAAAAGGCCTCCAGTAGAGTGTTATGTGTCCAAGGAAGGGGAAGAAGCCAGTATCACTGGATTTAAAGTGTAAGAATATTGCACAGGTAGGAAGGGTTGTGAAAAGATATGAATGTCTTTAAAAGACAAAAGAAAAAAAAAGGATTTTACAATTGATCCTGGAAGCAACAGTTAGCTATTTGATTTTATTGATTAGAGAGTAGGTGGTATGGTCAAACCTGTGCATTAGGACAATCACTTTAGCCCCATAGTGGAGGATGATAAAGAATTGAGGCCATCATCTCCAAAATATCAGAGAAATGACTCTAATTTATAAGAAATCAAGCCATTCTCCAATTGATAAATTGTCAAAGGATATGAACAGACAATTTTCAGATGATGAAATTGAAACTATTTCCACTCATATGAAAGAGTGTTCCAAATCACAATGCAAATTAAGACAACTCTGAGATACCACTCACCTGTCAGATTGGCTAAAATGATAGGAACAAATAATGATGAATGTTAGAGGGGATGTGGGAAAACTGGGACACTGATACATTGTTGGTGAAGTTGTGAAAGAATCCAACCATTCTGGAGAGCAATCTGGAATTATGCCCCAAAAGTTATCAAACTGTGCATACTCTTTTATCCATTAATGCTACTACTGGGCTTACATCCCAAGGAAATACTAAAGAAGGGAAAGGGTCCTGTATGTGCGAAAATGTTTGTGGCAGCTCTTTTCATAGTGGCTAGAAATTGGAAACTGAATCAATGACAATCAATTGGAGAATGGTTGGGTAAATTGTGTTATATGAATGTTATGGAATATTATAGTTCTGTAAGAAATGACCAACAGGATGAATACAGAGAGGCTTAGAGAGACTTACATCAACTGATGCTGAGTGAAATGAGCAGAACTAGGAGATCAATATACACTTCTATAATGATACTGTATAAGGATGTATTCTGATGGATATATTCAACATAAAGAAGAGCTAATCCAATTCCAATTGATCAATGATGGACAGAATCAGCTACACCCAGAAAAGGAACACTGGGAAATGAGTGTAAGCTGTTAAAATTTTTTGTTTTTCTCCCCAGGTTATCCAATTCTTCCTTTGCAACAACAACAACAACAACAAAATTTAGTTCTGCACATATATATTGTACCTAGGATATACTATAACATATTTAATATATATGGGAATGCCTGCCATCTAGGGGAGGAGGTGGAGGGAAGGAGGGGAAAAATTCAGAATAGAAGGGAGTACAAGGGATAATGTTGTAAAAATTACCTATGCATATGTACTGTCAAAAATGTTATGATTATAAAATTAATAATAAAAAAAGATTTGAGGCCAGAAGACTTACAATCTAACTTGTGTGCATTCTTTTTACACTTTAAATCCAGTGTTACTAGTCAAAACAGGAGTCCATTTAATCAAAATTTTCTCAGCCTTAAATACCCTAATACACTATAGCACATTGTTGCATGTACCAACTATAGTACACTGTGCATACAGGAGCACAAAACAACTTGCTGTTGTGTGTAGATGTTTCCTTGTCACTTTAGTATAACTCTGCTTTAATTACAACATAGGTTGTCACACTCCCTGACTTCTCAGGAAGGCCAAGATGCTCTTAGGGGAGATGGGGAGCCCAACCAGACACATCCAGGTTCCCTTGCTGGGCTGGAGGTTTTATACCTCATCCAGGGTTCCCCAGTATCTGTGACACTCTACAAAAAGGAGCACTCACACATTTTGGAGGAAAACCAGGAGAGAACAGTGTCCAAAAGCCTAGAGAGAAGAAAATGTCAATTTGAAGAGAGTGATCAGCTGGGGCAAAAGCAGCAGAGATGTCAACAAGATGATAATTGAACAAAGGTTTTTGGTTCTTAAGAGATCACTGGCAACTTTGAAGAGAGCATGGTTAATAATGTCAGAAGTCAGACTGCAGAGGGTTTCAAAGAGAATAAAAGGAGTGGAATGAAGGCACCAAAAGTAGGCAGCTTTCCTCAAGAAGTGGATTAATAAAAGGAATGAAAGCTATAAGATGATAGTTAGCAGTGATATTAAGTGAGGCCTTTTTAAGGTGAGAGAATGTTTACAGACAGTAAGAAAACATCCAGTAGATAGAGGGAGAAATTAAAAAATTATTGAGAAAATGGTAATTATAGTAGAGCAAATCTATTGGGGGCTAAGAGTTAATATAGAAAAGCTTGTCTTTGGAAGGAAAAGGCAACCTTCATATGAAACAGAAATGAAGGAAATAGTGGAAAACAACAACAACAAAAATCTCTGAGGGATCAGAGATGAAAAAGTAAGAAGATGGAATTCTTGGAAAATTCTGTCTTGTGTGTGTGTGTGTGTGTGTGTGTGTGTGTGTGTGTGTGTGTGTGTGTATGAAATATGAAGAAAGGTTCTCACTAAAAAGGCAAGTGAGTGTCATAGGAGCTTTGATGAGGTTTTGAATAGCTTCTTTGATGAATGGACCAGGAAAATGATTAGGGAGATATAAAAGGAGTATCATACTATAGTAAAGGCCCAGTTGATCTTACATAACAGATTTGTAGTAGACAGACATAATTTTATAATTTTCCCCAGCTCTTTTCAGTAGCAAATGAATAGGAGAAAAGACAGTAGATGGTGGAAGTAATCCAAGTTTGGGGATTGACAAGACTATAAGAATGATAAATTTAGTTGTAGATCATAATGTTGAATTGAACTGATTCATCAAAGGGTTGAGATAAGGGGAAAGAATATATTTGATGCAGGAATGATGACTGGCTAAAGAACTGATGCAAGATGAAAGGAAGATTGAAGATCACAGTAAAGGACAAGAACAAGGTGGCAAGCCAGAGGGGGAAAAATATAAGCAATTACAGAAATTTCAGAGTTGGTGAAAAAGAAAATGGTATACTTGAGTGTGAGAGGAATATATCTGTGTGTTGTTGAGGTATCACTGAGGAATGGATCATGGAAAATGTGCAGGTTGAAAAATTGGGAAGTTAAGAGTATTTAAGGGAATATATTAAAGCATCCTTGCATGAGGGCAGAAGCTGAGGTGGGAAGAAAGATAGTGAATCAGGCATGTAATTGGTACTTTTAACTTATTAACATTATCCACTGACCATAAATTGATTAATTGCTATACAATGAATAGGAAATGGCTATATTTATTTTAACCTTCTTGCTAGAAATGAGAACAGAAATCATGAACAGGTTGGGACTCAATTTGAGTGGCTGACAATTCTCATAGTGATAAAAAAGGTAGAATTGTATTCTTCATGTCCTTCATAATAAGATTTTTCTGGAGTAATTTTTTTAGCTTAAAATTCTAATGTAAGCATATAAACCAACAGTCTACTATGAGGATAATAATAGAATAAAAACATTTCAGAAATATGTGTGAGGAACCAAACTCTCAGGTTATCTAGTATATGTCATTCCCAACCAAGAATCCCCCCACAACATCTACAAGTGGTAATTTCAGTTTTGGTTGAAGACTTAGGATAAAGGGAAACCCTGTCAACCCATTTCCCATTTATTTAACTCTCTTAGAAAGGTTTTTCTTTGAAGCCTGAATCAACTCTCTGCAACTTCTATCCATTTCCTACTTCTATCTTCTAGGTCCAAACAGAAAAAGTCTAATTCGTCTTTCACAAGAGAGTTCTTCTATTAGTTGAAGACAGCTATTCTTCACCAAGAACATGATAAGCTCCAAATAGGTAGTAGGTGCAATAGATCATATTATAAATAAATTAAAGTATGGACAAGTTACCTTTCAGATCTATGGATGGGGGAAAACGTGAAAACCAATCAGGATATAGAGATGATTACAGAAGACAAAATATATAGTTTTGAATACATAAATTTAAAAACATTGCACAAATAGCACCAATGCAATTAAAATTAGAAAGTAACAGTTAAATGGAGAATACTTTTTGCATTAGTTTTCTCCAATAAAAATCTCATATTTAAGGAAATTATTTCAATGTATTAGTATAAGATCACTTCACAATTCGGTTTAAAGAAACTAAACATACCCATAAAAACTCAAATCACCAATGCTTAGTGTTAATTAAAGTAACTCAGATCCAACCCCCAGCTCATGATATTATCAAAGCTGATAAAGGAAAACAAAAGAAGGATGCTATAATAGGCACATTTATCCTCTATTGCAACTCTAAATTAGTATAGCCATTCAGGAAAGCAATTAATAATTATCATAAAAATGTCAATAAATTGTATATAACATATACCTCAAATAAATAAAAAAAGTTTCAAAATGTTTATAGTTGCCCTTTTTGTATCAGAAAATCACTGAATAAATAAGGAACTAATTATCAATTAGGGAAGGATGAATACATTATGAAAAATGAATGTAATGGGAATTATTGAACGATAAGAAATAATAAAATAATTCTTTTCATGAAACATACTAAGACATTGAAACTGAAGTGAGCAAAACCAGGAGGACACTTATACAGTAACAACTGCACCAAAACAATGCTGGTTAAAAACTTAGTGCCTTTGTTGAAAGCAAAGAGATATCTAAGAGCTAGTTCAAGATTCTAGCTTGGAGGTAGGAGAATAGACAGCAGTGGGTAAGTAATTCTGACAGTCATTAGCATAAAAATGGTAATTATATCAATGGTGGAGGGAGAAGAGAAGAACAATTCAAGTACAACAGAGGTATCATACACCTGACCCATAGTCTTCATGCAGCTCACTCACATTCCTCAGTATTGCTCCAAACAAATTAGAATATAATTGGGAAATATTTAACAAGATAAATAAAAGCATAATAACATACATAATATTATAAAAGTGAATCAAAATATCACCAGCAGAAAAGGATCAGGGAAATTGTTATGAAGAGAGTTGTTTTGGGAAAAAATATTGAGTTTAGTTTTGTACATTTGAATTGGAGATGTTTTTAAAATATCCAGTTTGAAATTTCCTATAAACAACTGGTGCTAAGAATATAAAATTTAGGAAAAGTAATCAGGTTGAATATAGAATTGTGAATTATATGCGTATAAGTGGTGCAAGTTGATGTGGTTACACAGATTGGGAATAGAGAGAGAAAAAAAAAACAGGTATTGGAACAGAATGTTGGGGAGTGCCGATATTCAGAGGACTTGATATGGTTGATGAGCCAGCAAAGGAGATTACTTTTTTTAAAATTAATTTTATAATTATAATTTTTTTCACAGTACATATGCATGAGTAATTTTTTTTATAACATTATACCTTGTATTCATTTTTCCAAATTTTCCCCTCCCTCTCTCTACTCCCTCCCCTAGATGACAGGAAATCCTATACATATTAAATGTGTTACAGTATAACCTAGATACAATATATCTGTGTAAATCTACTTTTCTTGTTGCATGTTAAGAATTGAATCCCGAAGGTATAAGTAACCTGGGTAGAAAGACAGTACTGGTAACAGTTTACATTCAATTCCCAGTGTTCCTTCTTTGGGTGTAGCTGTTTCTGTCCATCATTGATCAACTGGAAGTGAATTGGATCTTCTTTATGTTGAAGATATCCACTTCCATCAGAATATATCTTCATACAGTATTGTTGTTGAAGTGTGTAATTATCTTCTGGTTCTGCTCATTTCACTCAGCATCAGTTCATGTAAGTCTCTCCAAGCCTCTCTGTATTTATCCTGCTGGTCATTTCTTACAGAGCAATAATATTCCATAACATTCATATACCATAATTTACCCAACCATTCTCCAATTGATGGACAACCATTCATTTTCCAGTTTCTAGCCACTACGAAAAGAGCTGCCACAAACATTTTGGCACATACAGGTACCTTTCTCCTCTTTAGTATTTTTTTGGGATATAAGACCAGTAGTAGCAATGCTGGATCAAAGGGTATGCACAGTTTGATAACTTTTTGGGCATAGTTCCAAATTGCTCTCCAGAATGGCTGGATTCTTTCACAACTCCACCAACAATGCATTAGTGCCCCAGTTTTCCCATATCCTTTGACCATTTATCAATTGGTGAATGGTTTGATTTCTTATAAATTAGGGTCAGTTCTCTATATATTTTGGAAATGAGGCCTTTATCAGAAGCTTTAAATGTAAAAATATTTTCCCAATTTGTTATTTCCTTTCTAATCTTGTTGCATTAGTTTTGTTTGTACAAAAGCTTTTTAATTTGATGTAATCAAAATCTTCTATTTTGTGATCAATAATGATCTGTAGTTGTCCTTTGGTCATGAATTCCTTCCTCCTGCACAGGTCTGAGAGGTAGACTATCCTCTGTTCCTTTAATCTATCTATGATCTCATTCTTTATACCTAAATAATGGACCCATTTTGATCTTATATTGATATGTGGTGTTGTGTGGGTCCATATCTAATTTCTGCCATATTAATTTCCAGTTTTCCCAACAATTTTTTTTTCAAATAATGAAGTCTTAGCCCAAATGTTGGTATCTTTGGGTTTGTCAAACACTAGATTGCTATAATGGTACCCTATTTTGTCCTGTGTAGCTAATCTGTTCCACTGATTGACTAGTCTATTTCTTAGCCAATACCAAATGGTTTTGGTGATTTCTGCTTTATAATATAGCTTTAGATCATGTACAGCTAGATCACCTTCATCAGACTTTTTTTTTTCATTAATTCCCTTGAAATTCTTGACCTTTAATTCTTCCATATGAATTTTGTTGTTATTTTTTCTAGGCCATTAAAATAGTTTCTTGGGAGTCTGATTGGTATAGCACTAAATAAATAGATTAGTTTGGGGAGTACTGTCATCTTTATTATATTTGCTCGGCCTCTCCATGAGCACTGAATGTCTTTCCACTTATTTAAATCTGCCTTTATTTTTGTTGCAAGTATTTTGTAATTTCAGTAAAGGAGATTAAAAGAAAGGATCAGATAGTTGAGGGAGACTGAGAAAAAGAGTCAGTCTCTATACTTAGCTATTTTCTCTCTTACTCCTCTGGCCCTCTTCTCTCATTAATGAGTTCCTCCCTAAGTCATTTTGAGGAAGAACATATACTAGCCATGTTTAATATTCAAAATTTTACCACCATGTTGTAGCCTTTGCCTATACCCATTGCCCTTTTCTCCCATTGGTGATTCTCCCCTAACTTTGCTATTTTGAAGAAGGATTCAGACTACTAGACTTCAACTGTTTTCCCCTCCATTGCTGTAACCTTTTTTCCCACTGATGAGTTACTATTAGAACCTCTATTTTGAAAAAAGCCCCAGACCATTTATCTTTCATTCCCTGGACTTCCTCACTAAGTCCCTTCCCAGATAGTTTTTCTTTCCTCCCTTATTTTTGAGTTCATTTTGCAACATTTTCCCTCTTTGAAAAATAACTCCCTAAAGGTAGAACTGTCTTTCTTTTTTGCTTTGCTTTGTATTCTCAGCACATAGTACCATAAGAAGCAGTTGGTAAATCATTAGTTTGTAGTCTTTGATTTGCTGACTTGTGAGTAGGGTCATAAAAACCAAGAATACATTGTTCAAGAAGAGAGGTTTGTCAACAGTGTCAGTTATAGCAGATAAGTTAAAAGAATGAGTTCTGAGAAAAGACAATAAGATTTGGAAATTAAGAAATAACTTAAACTTTGAAGAAAGAAATGAAATATGAAGGATAGAAATAGGTTTTAGAGGGTAAAGGCATAGGGGGAGATAAATTGATAGAAGAGGTCAAATATTGTAATGTCAGTTACTAAAAAGTATGATTAACTTGTGAAAAATAGTGAGATCCAGATTATGACCATCTATCCCTATATATGGCTAATATGGGACTTAAGGAGGCTAATGAATTGAAAGACTAGGGAGTTTGGGAAAGTGTTAGCAGCAACATTTAAGTCCCATAGTTCAAAGGTAGGACTTGGGAAGGAAAACAATATGTTGAGCCAAATGTTACACTCCTTAAGAACCAAGAGAGAATGACCTGAGGATCACTATATAATAGCCTAAATAATTTAGATCAGATGGAAATTTTTTAAGTGGACTTCACAGTAGAAGAGTCTTACACTTTGAAGGATTCTGCTAAAGAGTATTTAAAAGTGGCAGTGTGAAACAAGGAATATTTGATTCTTCCTCTAATATCAGTGGATATTGAGGAATGGAGGTATAGTAACTGGAAAGAAATGGAGAGAGAGAAAGTGTTATCTGGGAAACTGAATCTCAATGAGGGCCAGTTGATGGAAGGATTAAGGGATGAAGGAATTGAAGGATAAATTAAATTTTGTTGGGTTAGGAACAGAAATATCAGAGATCATAGGGATGAGTTTGGAATAGGCCATGAATGAAGTAGGGTAGAAAAGGAAAGGGAGGAGATAATATGAGGTAGGGATTGGGGAATAGCTTGGTCCCATGTGTCTAATAACTAAATAATACAATATTGAGAAGAGAAAAAGGATGTGAGAAACTTTTAGCTGTAGGTAATAGTGGGTTGCAGGTAGATAATAAAGCTCACAGTTCTGCACAGTCTCAAAAACTTAAGCTAGGTAGGAAATAGCTAGATAGATATTGTATCTAGAATGTCTGCAAATTTTTATGGATTAGAAACTTCAATTACATAAAGAAAACAACAGAAAACGACAGAGGGGACAAAGGAGAATGAAGAAGAAGGGGAGGAAGAAGAGGAAAAGGAAAAGAAGGAAGAGGTGGAAAAAGAAGGCGATATGGAGAAAGAGATAAAGAGAGAAAAGGGAAGGTAATACAATTTTAGGCAGCATTGAGAGGTATGATACTCAGGATTAAGGCGGTAGCGGTCCAATTGGATTGTATGTTATATGAACAAAATTTAGACTATTGACACCACCTCTGTGGAGCTCATTTAAAATCTGGAGCCTTAAAAGGAGATCTAGTCAAACAGCTACATTTCTGAGATTGTAATCATATGTTTCTTGCTTATACCTCTGAAGAGAAAGTCATACTAATTCATCCCCAGAAGCTAAGTGTTGGGCATAGAAATCAAAACTAGTTTCATGAAATTGTTGTTTTGTGCAGATGCATAAACACCAATTTTTGCTTCTATTCCTAGGAAATAAAAATTACAAATCATTTAAAAGTAATTTCTCCTTCTCAAATCACTGTGGAGTTATTTAATGGATGAGGTAAAAGCCTATTGCAGCACCCCCAGGATTTATAATTGTGGCCTATCATTCATGCAGACAGAGGTATTGCTAAAACATTCCAAATTAAATACCATTTTTTCTTTTGTTATTTGCCATCACAAAAGGTTTTTATAAAAAGGATTAAGAACCCCTTAAATATTCCAATGCTTTTTGTGAAACATTTTTCACATTTATTAGAAATAGCTTCAGGTCAGAGGTCATGCATTGATCAATTTTATAACATAAATGTTATTTTTATTAAATGTATATCATGTGGGGAGACCTCATTGGAGTTCTTTGGAAATTCTTTTTCTTTCTTTCTTTTACATCCTGGACATCATTTTTCAGCTGTCATTTCACCAAGAATAACAGAAACATCATACTTCAGTTCTTACCCTATTTCTAATATTTCACGGACTTATTCTAGTTTTTCAATACAGTCTTACAAATAATGGAATGTGCAGACATTTCTAGCATGCTAAATTGTTGCTGTTCCAAAAAGTGTTCTCTTTGGTTCTATTGTAAAAGTCTCTGTTTAAAATGATAACAAAGCATGAGAGCTGGGTTTTTCCTCACTTTCTCCTATCTCCCTAAATTATGTCTTTCAATGTTAATTGTTTACAAAGTGACAATACTGAGCATTCTTTGGGTTGATTTTTGAACATGCTTATCTTATTTTAACACAACAATACCATGCTTTTATACTTACTAGAGGCCTTCAAGGATCTTTAATCTTCTTGATATTCTTGTAGCATCTACCTATTTTATTACAATCCTTCTTTGTTTTAGCAGATGATTTTTGCTAGTTACTGTGGCTGAAAAATCAGCTCTGAATTTATCTGGGCTAAGTTTTAGAGGATCAGCATCAGTTCATCTGTGGGCCTATACTTGTATACTTTATGACTTGTAAGCATCTGCAAAACCTTGGGAGCACTTCTGTACAGTCTTTACAACCCCTATATCCTGTTAAAAATTCAGAGCAGATAGGTCCATCACCATAGTCTTCAATATTCCAGAATGAGCTCCATGCCATCATGACACATTTGAGGACATTAGTAGAGGTATCATGGGGGCATCTAGATGGTGCAGTAGAGTGCTGGCCCTGAAGTCAAGAGGACTGGAGTTCAAATCAGACCTCAGACATTCAACACTTTGTAGCTGCATGACCCTGGGTAAGTCACTTAACCCCAATTGCATGGGGGGGGGAGTAGAGGTAACATGATATTATGCAAAGAGTGGCAGATCTAAAGTCTAAGAACTTGTGTTAAGATCCCAACTCATATTTGTTTTTGGCTAGTAAAATAAAGACATTCAATTAGAGATTAGAGCCTAGACAGGAGGGTGATTTTGGTGCAATTGGAGAGAACGATCAGATGTACAATATTGTGGAGACAGAAAATCCTACAATCTCTAAGCCCCCTTACTATTATTTGTGTCCAAGAAGAGGAAGATTCACACTTTTTAATGGGCAGTAATGGGTAGGTAATGCAATACTTTGTTATAATAATTAATTTGTTTTAAGCCAAGGAGACAATATAATGGCCCTTATGATCAACATGATTCTTTCCACTTTGGCTTCCTTTTGAGGAACAGTTATAAGCACAATTATTATCTCTGAAAGACTCCAGATAGAAAAATTCTAAATACTTAGATGGGGATTGAATTTACTGTCCAAATGTATATCTATAGATCTAGTTAATCCTTGGAAAAAGAGAGGAATAACAGGGATAAACATTTATACAGCATTCATTTTTTGTGCTAACTGCTTTTTAAAATAATTATCTCTTTTTATACAACAACTCTGCAAAATGTGTTCTAGCATTATTCCTATTTTATAGTTACGGAAACTGGGGCAAACAGAATTGAAGTGACTTGTTCAGGTAGTGTTTGAAGCCCCATTTGAATTCAACTCTTTCTGGATCCAGGTCAGTACTCTATCTATGGTCATTAGCTTCCTCTGGCTGTTAGGATTACAAGGTAATAACTCAGGTTGTCTGGGCAATTCTCTAGCTTAGAATTCACACCGTTGGTTCAGGCCTTTGAAGGGAGTTTACACCTTTGGACTTTTGAGGTAGAGTTTACATGTTTAAAGGAGTTTGCACCTTTAAAAGGAACAAGTTTATTGGCTCTAGGAGTTCTCACAAGCCCCCCTGAGTTCTCACTAGCCCAATTTCTGCAAGGATAAAAGAGGGCAGCATTGGGTTTGGAGAGTAGTTTGACTGGGAGATTGAGTTTAGACAGTGGTCTGGAAGGAGAGTCTGGTTAGGAGAGTGAGTTGAGACGGCAGTCTGGAAGGATAACTTAGAGACAACTGGACCTTTACATCTGGCTACTAAACTGATTATATTATTCCAGGCTTTCCATCCTCCCTAAGGCAATCAATCAGCCTAAATGTGATCCTTTTCTTCTTACTCTCTTATACTCCCCATATTCAATCTGCTGGCATTCTCTCTTCAGTTACCAACATGACCTTTCTAAAGCTTGGACCAACCATGAAACCACTTCAACCCTACTCAGTAAATCAGTGGTTCATTATAACCTCTGTATCAAATATCAAATTCTCTGGCATTAAAAGTCCTTCATAATTGGTCCCTTCCACATCCCATCTATCCAGTATTCTTTATTCCCTCTACATCTCTGAAATTTGGTGATATTTATTCCTTTCTGTTCTTTGCATGGAAGTCTCCCTGTCCAGACTCTACATATTTTCCTTGAAAGTCTTCATTGCCTGTACTGTGCTCTTTTCATCTTCTGATTTCCTTGACTTCTTGCAAATTTCAGCTAAAATGTGACTTTTAGGAAGCTTTCACCAAATCTTTTTAATTCTAATTCATTCCCTTTATTGATTATCTTCAAGTTATCCCAAATCTAGCTTTGTATGTAACTTTTTGCATGTTATCTTTCTCATTAGACTATAAGTTCCTTGAGTACAGGGACTATTTGCCTTTTTTATCTTCCATACTTGGCATAATGCTTAACATACAGTTTATGATTAATAAATTTTATCTCATTGAATTACTGACTGGGGTGAACAGAGAGAGCATCCCTGGCATGAAAGATGGATAGTGAGAAATCCAGGAGTTGGGAGATGCCTTGTGAAGTGGTAGGAACAGCAAAGACAACATAGCTGGATTGTAGAATGTACAAAGTGAAGGAAAGTGTATAAAGTCTACAATAGTAAGGGTTGTGGAGGACTTTAAAAAACAAATATAGGATTTCTAAAAATTAAATTCTAAAGGTAATGGGGAACCACTGGACTTCATTGAGTAAGGGGATGAAAAGATCAAGTGTTCTTTAGGGAAATTTCTTCTATAGCTAAGTGAAGGACAGATTTGAATTAAAGAGGAGGGAGACAAAATAGGGAAAATAACTGGAAAGTTCTAAGAAAAGTTTAGATGGGATATGGTAGCTTTGTGAGTGGAAAGAAGAGGATGTATACTGGAGATATCATGAAGGTATAAGCCTAGAAATGGATCAGATATGTGAAGTGATTGAGAATGAGGAATTAGACCCTGAATTTATTAGCTTGCGTGACTGAGAGGTTAGTAGTACCCTTAACAGTAAAAAGAAACTTCAGAAAAGGGGAGTGTTTGGGAAAATTATGAGTTCTTTTTTAGAAGAATTGAGTTTGAAATGTCATTGGATCATCCAGCTTGAGATGTGTAAGGGCCAGTCAGTGAGGTGAGATTGTAAATTTAGGAAAGCAATTGCTGCCAGATACATAGATCTAGTTACCATCTGGATCAAGATAATTAGTGCCTCAGGTCTTCCTCTGAAAAATGGGGAAAACACTGTGGCATAGAGTGGAAAAAAGAAATCAAACTTGAATAAGGAGAAGCATATATTCAAATTCTGCCTTTGACATATTGTACTTTAGTGATCATGGATAAATACACTATGAGGCTCAGCTTCTTCAACTGTGAAATGTCTATAATAATACCTATTGTAGTTATCTCACACAATTGTTGTAAATATAACCTAACAAAGTGAATGTAAAAAAAACTTTTTGAAACACACAATATTTATTATTATTATCAATTATAAAAATATTCATCCCTTGAATAGAATCTTAGGAAAGTATAACATGGGGGGCGGAGCCAAGATGGTGGAGAGGACACACATTTCTCTCAGATCTTCTCTACAACCCTCGGACTAATTAGCAAATCCAGTTTCTGAATTAGCCCTGGACCGGCAGAACCCACAAATATTGGGACAAATTATCAGCAGAAGCTAAATTTGAAGATCACCAGAAAAGATCTGTTTCATTTGGAAATGGGAGGGAGGCAGTCAGGGCAAGCAACTGAGCAGAAACACCAGTGCAAACAGCACAAAGTCCTGGAGCCAGGGAGGTACAGTCTCCAGGTGGCAAAGAATCTCCAGGGAGGAAACAGACAGAAAAAAAATCTGTTTCAATCAAAAACGGGAGGGAGGCAGCCTGACACAAACAGCTGAGGACAAACGCCAATGCAGACAGGGCTGTCCTGGGGCAGTGCGAACTGTGCAGGGCAGTGCAGACTCCATATGGTGGAGAATCTAAGGGGAGGAATCTACAGGAATCCACAGCAGTGTTGGCCACTCTGCCCTGGTTGCAAGCAAGAAAATTTGTTATTTGTAGGCATAAAGAACAAGATTTGGAAGTGCTTCATTGCCAGAAGAGAAGAGCTAGAGATGGAGCACTTTTATGGCATAGAGCAGCAGGAATGCATTAAGAGCCTTGGGGCACAACAGAGATGCCAACAATAGAGAATAAGGTGTTAAGATGAAAGGGAAACATAAAAAATGATCAAGAAATACAGAAAGACATGGGAAGAACTATATGAATTGATTCAGGCACAGTAAGCAGATCAAGAACAAGGCACACAATGTAAAAGGCTGGGATCAGAATTTTTCAGGTTTCTTTCCACTTTTCATCTTTAGCTCTAATTGGTTTGGACTCTGCAAAATATCATATAAGCATGCTGGTCTCCCCCACTGTTCACAGTGTTTTTAGCTTTCTTTTGTGTATTGTGTTCTGGCATTAGATAGTAAGCTTCCCAAGGGCAGGGGGTTGTTTTTCTTCTTTGTAGAAAAAATAAAGAAAACCACTCATAAACACAAAAATATTCATAGTTGCTCCTTTGTCCATCTCAAAAAGATTGGGAAGTTGAGGGGATGACTATCAATTAAGGAATTGCTGAACAAGTTTGGTACATAATTGTTATGGAGTATTATTTTGCTTTAAAAAATGATAAGTGACTGGTTTCAGTAAAACCTGGGAAGAGCTTTATGAATGATATAGAATGAAGTGATCAGATATAGAATGCATTATTCACAGTATCAGTAATGTAATGATGATCAACTATGAAAGACAACTATTCTAATCATGATAACAATCCATGATACTTCCAAAGGGCCCATGATGAAAAATGCTATGTAGCTTAGAGAAAATAATTTAATTTTTTAAAGCATTTTTTGCTTTTTATTTAAATATGACTAATGTGGAAATGCTTTGCATAATTTCACATATGTAATCAATAAGGCTTGCCTTTTGAATAAGTAATGGGGGAGAATAGCAAGATGGAGTAAATCTGGAATACAAAAATTTTTAAAAATGACATTAAAATAAATATATTTTTTAAAAAGCCAAAAAAAGGTTAGTGAAGCTTCATAGACTAATGTTATTTTTTTTTGTATGAGTAATTTTTTTATAACATTATCCCTTGTATTTATTTTTCCAAATTTTCCCCTCCTTCCCTCTACTCCCTCCCTTAGATGACAGGCAATCCCATACGGTTTACATGTGTTTCAGTATAACCTAGATACAGTAATATGTGTGTAAATCCAATTTTCTTGTTTCACGTTAAGAATTGGGTTCTGAAGGTATATGTAACCTGGGTAGAAAGACAGTAGTGCTAACAATTTACATTTAGTGTTCTTTCTCTGGGTGTAGTTGTTCTGTCCATCATTGATCAACTGGAAATGAGTTGGATCTTCTTTATGTTGAAGATATCCACTTCCATCAGAATATATCTTCATACAGTATTGTTGTTAAAGTGAATAGTGGTTCTGCTCATTTCGCTCAGCATCAGTTCATATAAGTCTTTCCAAACCTCTCTGTATTCCTCCTGCTGGTCATTTCTTACAGAGCAATAATATTCCATAACATTCATATACCATAATTTACCCAAACATTCTCCAGTTGATGGACAACCATTCATTTTCCAGTTTCTAGCCACTACAAAAAGAGATGCCACAAACATTTTGGCACATACAAGTCCCTTTCTCCTCTTTAGTATTTCTTTGGGATATAAGCCCAGTAGTAGCAATGCTGGATCAAAGGGTATGCACAGTTTGATAACTTTTTTGGGCATAGTTCCAAATTGCTCTCCAGAATGTCTGGATTCTTTCACAACTCCACCAACAATGCATTAGTGCCCCAGTTTTCCCACATCCCCTCCAACATTCATCATTATTTGTTCCTGTCATCTTAGCCAATCTTTTCTAATTCACAAATATGTTTCCCTGCACCTCCTGTGAATTCTGTATTTTTTCCAACTCAAATTTCAGGATGTTCTTATTCTCTATCATAGCTTCTCTTTTTTTCCCCCATTTTCCTTCAAACTCTCTTAACTTTTTAATAGTCTCTTCTAGGAGAGAGTTATGTGATGGGGGGAAGGTATCAGTCCCCTTTAGGGTGTTATCTGGAGACTGTCTGGTGTTGGCTTCCTCAGGGTTGGATATCTGCTCTTTCTCTGTGTAAAATGTGTCAATCATTCTCTTCAGCATCTTATTCATTGTTAAAAATCTGTTGGGTTTTGCCCTTGGGGTAAAAATTTTATTTATTTATTTACCAGCTTCCTCCCACACTGGATGGATGGAGCAGTCCTTTGCCTGAGCTAAGAGAGAACTCTGGGAGAGAGCTCCCCTCCTTCTCCCCAGAAATGACTCAGAGCTGGTTAACACTGCTGCAGCTTTGAGTAGTGCCCAGTGAAGGACCCCGCTATGTGGCCTAGGGACTGCCCTGAGGTTTAAGGCTAAACAGTAAAAGCGTCACAAACCCCAGCCAATGCCTCCCATGGGCCCGTGGATATCAGCAGCTAACTCCCAGGTAGAGATATAAAAATTTTAACTTTTAAAAAACATAGTTGTTCTTCCCTTTTTATCTTTTTTTTTTTTTGCTTTTCTTGAAGATCAAATTTTTCTATTCAACTCTGGCTTTTTAATGAAAAAATAAATTAAAAAGCCCTATTTCATTGAATATCCATCTTTTCCTTTAAAAGATAATGCTTAATTTTTTTGGATAGTTGATCATTTGCCCTTCAGAATATCATATTCAAGGCCCTTTGATTCTTTAAAGTGGAAGCTGTTAAGTCCTGGGTAATCTTGATTGTGGGCTCTTTAATATTTGATTGTTTCTTTCTGGCTATTTTAAATATTTCTTCTAGATCTGATAATTATGAAATTTAGCTATGATATTCTTTGGAGTTTTCAATTTGAGGTCTTTTTCAGGAAGTGATCTGTGTATTCTTTCGATTGACATTTTACTGTGTGGTTTTAGGACATTGGGGCAGTTTTTCTTGATTATTTCTTGAAAGATGTTGCATAGCTTCTTTTTTTCCTCCTGGTTTTTAGGTAGTCCAACAATTCTTAGATTATGTCTCCTGGATCCATTTTCCAGATCAGGTGTTTTTTTCTGATGTGGTATTTTACTTTTTCTTTTTCTCTGTTTTGTTTTGTTTGATTGATTCTTGATGTGTCCTTGAGTCATTTACTTCAATTTATTCAGTTCTACTTTTTAGTAAATTATTTTCTTCAGTTAGCTTTTTTATCTCCTTTTGCATTTGGCCAATTGAGCTCTTAAATAAGTTGTTTTCTTCAATGGATTTTTTCCATTTCAGAAATTCTCTTTTTCAAGGAATTGTTTTCTTTTTGTATTTTACCAAAACCATTTTTAAAAGAGTGATTTCCTTCAGACAATTTCTATGTTTCCTTTTTTAGAGCTCTCATTTTCCCCCCATTTTTTTCCCTAACTCTCTTTTAAATTTCTTTTAACAAATTCTTCTAAGAGAGCCTTGTGAGATAGATACCAACTTATATAACCCTTTGAGGTTTCATTGCCATTAGTGTCCTCAGGGTTTGAGATCTGTTCTTTCCTATCTTCATAAAAGCTATTTATGGTTGTAGCTGATTTTACTCTTTTGCTCATTTTTAAAAGTTGAAGTCTGCTCTTAGGGAAAAGGGAAGATTGATCCAAGATTCCTCTAAAGGTGACAGTGTCTTCATGCCGCCCTGATGCTGGTGCTGCCTGCCTTTTTCTCATTCTGGATAGGCATGGGCATGGCCAAGTCCCACTTGTTATGTTAAAGTTCAGGAGCTCACTATGCATCTTCTCTAGTTGTGTTGGAGGTCTCATAGCTAACTTGCTGCTATACTGGCTTCTGAATCAGGGTGCTGTAATTTGGCTAAGAATCTCCCACTAAATTCCCCCTGTATGTGGAGTCAGTTCCACCCTGGGTCACCCTTCACTGCATTGCACCAGTCCTGTGCTGCAACTCCAGCTCACTCTGCCCTGTTGAGAAAGACCTTTCTTAAAATTCTTCCAAAATATTTTCTGTTGTAAATTTGTTACTCTTCAAATATTTGTGGTTTCTGTCATTTCAAAATCTGTTCAGAAGCTTGATCTGATGATGTTCTGAGGGAAGCCAAAAAGAGCTCAAATGCCTCTCTACTCCCTGCCATCGTGGCTCTGCCTTCATCTCTGTCTTCATAACCTCAGGGCTGGTACATTGCCTCTTGGCAAAGATTGGGTAGTTAGCGAATTTCTTCAAATAGATTGGCAGTCTATGATTCTTATTCTGTGAATAAATGTTAAAAGGATGTGGGAGAAAGTATCTTTAATCAGGCAGCATTCATTATCAACAGCATGGAAATTTCAATGTATTGAGTGTAGTAGATTTAGAAAGTTCTCTGTATTAGGAATTGGATGAAGGTGGCACTTTGATTTTCTAGTGTAAGAAATCAATAAGGAAATTAATGATATTTTTACACCATAGATTTGTTTGGGTTTAGACATCAAAGCTTTCTTTGTTTCTTAGTTATTGTAATATGCAAGGAGGTTCATAGAAAAATAGAGCTTTTGAAGCCATGGAAATACCTTTTGAAAAGCTGTAATTATTGCAGAACAATCTAGCATGGCTGAGATTTGTTGAGGAGAATGAAAAGCAGTTTTCAGGACAGGATTTTACTTTTGTCTCAATCAATTCTAATTGAAAAATAAAATTATTTCTCCTATTTTTCCAATTGTTAAAATGTTCAAACATTGCCTGCATGGAGCAAATACAGATGTTCCCCACAGTCACATGAAACAGATATGCTACACTCTCCAGATCGACAGCCCAGAACATTAAATGGTCTGGAAGGAATAAAAGCCCCATCAGACTCATAGGGCTAACTCAGCCACGTGAAAACACCATGACGTTTATTCTCTGAAAATCCATTTGCTATTTAGAAAAGTCAATTCTTAGGACAAAAATGGTTTTTAAATGAAATTATATTCACTGTGCATATCTCACATTCAAAGGCTGTGTATACTAAGTTGTCTTCCCTAAAGAAGGATGTACTTATTCTTTCTAAATTTGATTTTCTTCATTTCCAAGGACAGTCTGTCCTCAGAGCTTCAAAGACAAGCAAGTACACAGATGAAATTCAGAATTTAGTGATGGAGAGCGCCATACAACTTTCTGAAAGAGAGCCATAAATTATGTGTAATATATATGTCCCCCAAATCAACAACATTTCTTCATAAGAATAATCTAACTGATGAAGAAATAATAGTGAGGCAAGACTCATTCAAAATGATTCTAAAATGTTTAAAGTATATGGGAGTTTCAGTGAGAAAGCACATTTGAGACTCATATAGTTATGATTATGAAGTACTTTTTTTTGAAGAAAAAGACAAATAATTGTATAAAGGGCAGGAAGGCTGGATAAATATACTTAAGGCTCAGTATGATTGATTTAGTCCTACAACAAGTTGTTAACTCAGTGGAATTGATAAAACAATGGTTATCTAGTTTAGCATGTCATTTCTCTAGTTTAGTATGATTGATTTAATTTTACAACAAATAATGGTTCTCTAGTGATATAATGCTTAGTTTATACTGTAATGATGTAATTGTAATAGAACATGTAAACTGGAGACAAACTCAGCCAGGGAAGTGGAGAAGACACTGGAGGCTGGAGCTCAAGCTTGTGGACTGAGAGGGACTTCAAGATAGAGATCATCATGGTGGCTCTCCTACTTTCTCCACTGAAACTAAGACCCATTCTGGAGGGCCTCCAGAAAGCTAGCTGAGCCTCAGGCAAAGAGATAGACTGTAAAGGAGACAATAAAGACTTTTGGACTTTATCCCTGACTATTCTAGTGGTGATTACTTTGCTGAAACAAAGGTTGGTCATCTTCAGAAAGCTAACCAGAACATTACATAATTGGAGCGCCATTCAGGACTCATGCTCAGGTCACATCAACACAATAACAATAATGATAAAAATACAATATATCTAAAATGATTTACAGTTTTAGTTCTATGCCAGTCAAATTAAAAAGAGGCTGTATTTTAGAGCTAGTCAAAATAGTAGCAAAACTTATTCAAAGGAATACAAAGATTAACTTATGAAGGAAAATTATGACAAAAGGTAGGACAAAAGAGAAATTAGTGCTTTCAGTTCTCAAATTGTATTATAAATCACAAAATCATAAAACTATTTGTAATTGACATTCTCCAATTGATAAATGGTCAAAGGATATGAATAGACAATTCTCAGATGAAGAAATTGAAACTATTTCTAGCCATATGAAAAGATGCTCCAAGTCATTATTAATCAAAGAAATGCAAATTAAGACAATTCTGAGATACCACTACACACCTGTCAGGTTGGCTAGAATGGCAGGGAAAGATAATGTATAATGTTGGAGGGGATGTGGGAAAACTGGGACACTGATACATTGTTGGGGGAATTATGAATACATCCAGCCATTCTGGAGAGCAATTTGGAACTATGCTCAAAAAGTTATCAAACTGTGCATACTTTGATGCATCAGTGTTACTACTGGGCTTATATCCCAAAGAGATTTTAAAGAAGGGAAAGGGACCTGTATGTGCAAGAATGTTTGTGGCAGCCCTCTTTGTAGTGGACAGAAACTGGAAACTGAGTGTATACTCATCAACTGGAGAATTGCTGAATAAATTGTGGTATATGAATATTATGGAATATTATTGTTCTGTTAGAAATGACCAGCAGGATGATTTCAAAGCAATCTGGAGGGACTTACATGAGCTGATGCTGAGTGAAATGAGCAGGACCAGGAGATCATTATACACTTCAACAACAATACTATATGATGATCAATTCTGATGGACAATCCCCTTTTCAACAATGAGATGAACCAAATCAGTTCCAATAGAGCAGTAATGAACTGAATCAGCTACACACAGCAAATGAACTCTAGGAGATGATTATGAACCATTACATAGAATTCCCAATCCCTCTATTTTTGTCCATCTGCATTTCTGATTTTCTTCACAGACTAATTGTACACTATTTCAAAATCCAATTATTTTTGTACAACAAAACAACTATATGGACAAGTATACATATATTGTACTTAACTTATACTTTAACATATTTACTGTGTATTGGTCAACCTGCCATCAGGGGGAAGGGATGGGTAGAAGGAGAAGAAAAGTTGGAACAAAAGGTTTTGCAATGGTCAATGCTGAAAAATTACCCATGCATATGTCTTGTAAATAAAAAGCTATAATAATAATAATAAATAATACATGTCAGCTATAATTATATTGGGCCACATGTTGAAATCTGTATTTCTTTTATTATAAACTTATTATAAAAGAGCCAAAAATAAAATAAAATAAAAAACTATTTGTAATTGATAAAATAGAAAATATTTCTTACATATATGCATTATGATATTCAGGCTTTTTTTTCTTTTGGACTTATGTTCTGGAATATCTATAATCTTTAAATTGCCTTTGCACATCCTGTTTTCAAAATAAATATATTTATTTTGTATGGAGATTGTGTTTTTGTTTAACATCATTCCTTCTATGTTTTCCTTTTTCCAGATTATTTTTCACTTATGTGTATTTGCATCCTCATATATTCCCTTATTTGTTTGTATGATGAGATTTTCTATCATGGATTCAAGTTTTTCTATTCTTCCAATTATTTCTTCTTTGGAGTTCACAAATTCTTCTTTTCAAATTTCCCCGTTTTCTTTTATTCAATTCAGAAAGATTCAATAATAGAATAATGTTTTCTTGGGAATGTATAGGATTCTCTGCTTTATCAAGTCATTTTTGTCATAATAATATCTATTCATATATATGTGTGTATGTATATATATATATATACACACACACACTTATAGTGGAGTGTGTGTGTGTGTGTGTGTGTGTGTGTGTGTGTGTGTGTATTTGAACTTGTTTGGATGTTTTGGAAGTCATATTCTCTTTGGTTACTTGTAATGTTCTCTCAAAAATATAATGTTCTCTGTTGAGGTATTCTTGGGGTCTCTGGAGTAATCACCACAAATACAGCCAGGTGTTCAAGTTCAAATCCTTTATTATCTCTTTCAAAGTCTTGTCTCCTTTCCTGGGGCCCAGTTAGCTTTCTTAAAGGCCTATCTCTCTCTTTGGTTCTAAGAGCTTGAGCTCCTGCCTCCTTCTCTGCCCTCTGAATCTCTCCGAATCCAAAGGTTTGTGCTTCAGCCTTCAGCCACCACAAAGGTGGATAAAGGAATGAATCTGTCTCAGCCTTTGAGAGCTTCTAGTGCACTTGTTTTTTCTGGCCCTGAGAGCTTCTTGCTTATATGCTGTACACTGAATACAAACCAATCATTATATCTCTAGGAAACTATTATTTGTTATAGGATTAAATCAATGCTAAACTAGATTTAACCATTGTCTCCTCAATTCCATTTAGTACCTTGTTTCAAGTTCTAGCCTATAACAGTTACTAATATTTCTTCTGTTGATCTATTTGTTTATACCTAAGAACTTTACATTTTCTACCTTCTGAAGGCCTTGAGAATGTTAGGATTTCTTTGATTTTCCTGTTGCTCATAGTTTAATGTCTTCCTCTTTGATTGCTATTTTCCTGGATGCTAGATCTTATGGTTTGTAAGCCTCATCCTCCTGGATCAAGTGACTTCTGAGTAGGCAGAATTGATCCCTATTTGACTTCTGTCAGGTCTGATGGATTTTTGTGGTGATCGAGTCAGAACCCTGCATACCTTAGAATCAGCTGGTGTCAGGATAAGCAAAAGTATTTATTTTATGTCTTTAGCAGTAGAAGTGAAGAAAGTGAACAGGTAGGATCTCTGCGACTTCACTGCTTTGTCTCTCTTGCAGAAGTATCCCTGGCTAGTCTCTCTGCACCTCCTAGTCCCTCCCATAATTCTCTGTATACACCAAATGATTGGGCCAGCACAGGATAGTGGGAAGGGCCATTTTCCAAGCATATTCTTATAGAGTATTGTCCAATCAATAATTAGCCTCAAGTGCTCTATTGTTCCACCTAAGTGCATTGACTCAAGAGTTTCAGCCCCTTACAGATTTTCACATATTCTAATGCTCTTCCTAAATTCCTTAGTTCTGTAGATAAGCACTGTTGCAGCACAGAATATTATTGTCTTGGAGTACAAGCTAGACAAAATTTTTGTCATTTTGTCTTCTATGGCATTGGGGGAGATTAAAGGCAGATTTGAGTTCCATTGTAAGTCCTTGGGTTGGCTTATATAGCTCTACCAATGGTTGGCAGGCAGTGGGGAAAAGGGTATTGAAGTCCTTAGGGATTAGTTTCCTTTAGTTTTAGTTTATTGGGTTTTAGCCTTTTTAACAGTCTTTGTATGCTATACCATATAGATAGAGGAAACTACTTATTTCCTATTTTGAATAGATTTGAGAGGTTTAGAAAAAATGTGTATTGCTTCATCTTTTTGATCATGTGAACTCAAAATGAAAAAAAAAACATGGAAAATTAGATCACTAGGATATATGAGATAAAGATGAGTGAGAAGAAATTAAATTCTATTAAGTGTTTTATAAATTCCCAAACATAAATTGTTTCAGAAAGAATTCCCCTTTCAACAAGAACTTCGTGGAAAACTAAAGATATTTGGTTGAAATTACATGTGAAATAACAACTTGCACTATGTAATAAAATAAATTTAAAATTATTATGGACTTTTAATAATGAAGCTCACACCATGAAAAAAAAAAGAGTGGCTAATGAGATATATTTCTAAAATATAGTTCCTGATGAATTCTTAAATAATTTGATAAAAAGAAATATATACACATGTATGCATATATGTATGCTATTTTTATAATTAAATGGAAAATCTTCACATTAATGAAACATAATTATTATCAAATGAAAAGTGGTTGAACTAAAAAAATGCATTAAATGTCTTTGATAAGGCTTTATTAATCTAAATATAAAGGCAATTAAATTAAATATTTAAATCTAGAGCCATAACTATGGCTAAGTAGGCAAAATATATGAACAATGAGTTCTGTTCTCCAAAAATCACAAACTATTACCATGCATAGGAGGTATTGTTTCAAATCACTTATAAGAAAAGAAATGGAAATTAAAAAAAAAAAAAACTAAAAACTTTGTGATGTTATCTTACATTCAGTAGATTGAAAAGATGATTAAAAACATCTCTCAATGTTAGAAGGTTTGGAAATGCAATCACACTGATTAATAGAATTGTTGGAAATGTGAATAAGTGTAATTATTTTGGAAACCAATGTGGATTTATGGTTTAAAAAGGTCAGTAAAATGTTTACACCCTTTGACCCAGAGATCATACAACAAAACAGTCAAAAATAGACAGAAGAGTCCTCTGTACAACAAAATTAGGGTCAGTTTACAGTACCACAAACCAAATATCTTAACTTTTCCACATCCCCTCCAACACTTGTAAATTTCCCCTTCAATCATTTTAACCAATCTGATGGGTGTAAAATTATATTTTCAGGTTATTTTAATTAACATTTCTCCAATTAATATTAATTTAGAGAGGGAGAAGGAAGAAAAAAGTTACATGATAACCTTTATTATATTTTTAAAAGTAATAGCAAGCTGTACATAAGAAACTTGCAATTTTATGTGTAATATCATCTTTTCTGTTAAATATATTATCTCATAGAAATGCTTGTTTTATTTAAGTTCATAATAAAAAATAAAAAAAAACAACAACAAAGTTTTGGTAGGAGAAGGGAGGTTTTTGAAGCGCACTGGACAAACTATCAGACTTAATTTATGCATTGATTAATTTTGCTGAAATTTCCAAAGTTCTATTTTTTGTTTCATTATTATAAGAAATGTCTTTCTGGATTAAAGAATCAAGATAGTTACATGGGAGAGAACATTGATTTTGTTCTTTTTTCATTTTTTTTCTTTTTTTTTTTTTTTACTGTGAGGCAATTGGGGTTAAGTGACTTGTCCAGGGTCGCACATGAGCATTGATTTTGGTCTGTGAATATTTGTTCGAATCTTGTTTCTGGTTTTGTTTTATTTTAGGCAAGCCACTTAATATCCCATAACTTCCATTTCCTTACCTGTGAAAAGAGAGGATTAGATGATCTTTGAGGGAACTTCTGGATCTTTGAAATTGAACAATTAAATTTTCAGGGAATATAGAACATGCAAGACTAATTGTCTTTATGTTAAATGACATCACTACCCCACAAAACTGCTTTGCTTTTCAAGTCCTTGCTTTCAATTTTGTTATTTTTGTCTCTTTATTTGCTGCCAGAGTAGTAATAGTCATTTCATGCTGAATTCCACATTATATGTATATCTGTTAGTCATTTAAAAATATGTGATAGTACCACTTTTGAGGGATAGATCAAACTTGAATGAAGCTCTTATTCTATCACAACTAAAAGCTACCTCCACAAGTCTATCATATAGTCCACTGCTGCTCCCTTTTCCAAGATTTATTGTTCTGGCTGGTGCTAAAAAAAAAATCTCACCTAGTATAGTTAAAAAACCAACAACCAATAAATGAACTCCAATGGGGTAAGATAATTAAAATATGAGATCCTTGAAGGTAGAGATTTTTTTCCCCTTTTTATATATCCATAACTTGACAATATTTCTGCTTGAATTATATGAACTTAATAAAAGCTGGAAAATGACCATTAGCAGAATCTCTAAACTTCAGAATGGGCATAGGAAAATATTAAAGATTATGGGAAAGAGAGTCAGGATCAAAGTTCAAAGTTTGCTTACTCAAATTAGTCTCAAATTAGCGCAGAATATTTAGGTACTTTCTATAAGATGCAATAACAGTTTCTCCATTAAATTCACACAAAGTATTTAGTAGTTTCTGAGCTTTCTAGAATTTTTATAAACAAATTCCAGAAATTCTAGCAATAAATCAAATTCTTGTGACAGAAAAAAGCTTAACTTGATCTTTCATTAATGAGCATTAGATAGTGAATAAATACACATTACAGATTGGCTATTTACATGCATGCCATACGAAATAGGTGTTGGATTTCTAACATGAACAACAAATAGGATTAACATTAGTTCTTAAAACAAATTTTGTGACTAATGCTGATTTGTCAAAATGATTTTCTAGCACAGTTAGTCTGTGTCCAAACAGTTTTTAGCAGTTCCAGAGAATGCCATTGCTTCTTCATGCAGGAAAGAATAATGTCTAAAAGATCAATGAAGTCTAACTAGTTCATAGTGAATTTTATATTCATGCTGGGTAAAAACTGCATACCAAATATAAATAGTCTTTAACATTCATGAGAGAAAGCATGTTATAATCAAAAAGAATTTGAAATATGATTTTTTCTTTTCTAAGAGAAATATAGTATCTTTTTCTTAAATATGTTTATTCTTTATTTATTTTTAGCATTTTGATTCCTTTTTACCTCTTGAGTTCCAATTTTGTTTTCCTTCTGTCACCCCTCTCCATCTACTGTGAAGGAAAATAGCATCATATAAATTATAAATGTGAATTCATGGAAAACAAATTTCCATAGTAGTCGTATCCCAAAAAAAAGTGAAACTTCAATTTGTACTCAGAATTCATAAATTCTCTCGCTGGACATGAATGACATTTTTCATCTTGAATCATTTGAAACTCTAGTGGATCACTGCATTGATCAGAGTAGACAAGCCTATCCACAGTTGATCATCATTATAACATTGCTATTATTGTGCACAATGATATTCCACTTCTTACTTCACTTTGCATTAATTTATATAGTCTTGCCATGTTTTTAATTTTTTTCTAAAATCACCCTCCCTTATCATTGCTTATTACACAATAGTAGTATTCCATTCCAATTATATGCCACAAATGTTTTAGTTATTTTGCAGTGGATGAGCATCTCCTCAATTTCCTATTCTTTGTCATCACAAAAAAGCTTCTTTTTTATATTTTTATTTTTTTTATTTTTTTATTATATATATATATACATATATATATTTATAATATTATTCCTTGTATTCATTTTTCCAAATTATCCCCCCCTCCCTCTATTCCCTCCCCCCGATGACAGGCAATCCCATACATTTTACATGTGTTACAATATAACCTAGATACAATACATGTGTGTTAATATCATTTTCTTGTTGCACAATAAGCATTAGATTCCGAAGGTACATGTAACCTGGGCAGACAGATATTAGTGCTAACAATTTACATTCACTTCCCAGTGTTTCTTCTCTGGGTGTAGCTACCTCTGTCCATCATTGATCAACTGGAAGTGAGTTGGCTTTTCTTTATGTTGAAGATTTCCACTTCCATCAGAATACATCCTCATACAGTATTGTTGTTGAAGTGTATAGTGATCTTCTGGTTCTGCTCATTTCACTCAGCATCAGTTGATGTAAGTCTCTCCAGGCCTTTCTGTATTCCTCCTGCTTCTCATTACAAAAAAAGCTTCTATAAATTATTGTACATATAGATTCTTTTCCTTTTATCTCTTTGGGATAGAGATCTAGTAGTGGTATTGATGGGCCACAGAGTATGCATAATTTTACAACTATTTATACATAGTTCCAAATTGCTCTCTACTCTTACTTAAAAAGTTTACTTTTGTCTCCAGTTTCCTCAACTCCTGAAGCATTTTTCATTTTTTGAATATTTTTTGTATTACATTATGTAAAGGGCTGAAACTCTTGAGTCAATGCACTGGGGTAAGACAATTGAGCACTTGAGGCTAATTACTGATTGGACAATACTCTATAAGAATATGCTTGGAAAATGGCGCTTCCCACTATCTTGTGCTGGCCGAATCATTTGGTGTATACAGAGAATTGTGGATTAGGAGGTGCAGTAAGACTAGCCAGGGTGACTTCTGCGAGAGATTCTACATGTCTGCTCTTTTCGCTGCTATCTCTAAAGACCTAGAATAAAGAATTTTGCTTATCCTGACTCTGGCTGATTCTAAGGCATCCAAGGTCCTAAAGTGATCACCACAACATTATTTTGTGATAATTTTTAGCAGAATATAGTTTCTTTGATTATCTCTTTTGGGTATGCTTTTATTTTTGCTCTGTCTGTGATCATGATTAGTGATTCTGCCTTTTTAATCTTCTCTGTTTCTTTATTTTAATTCTGTGTGGTTTCTGCTTTTTGCAATATTATTCTGTTGGATTCTGGTTTCTAATTCATTCTGCTATCTATTTCTGTTTTATGAGTGAGTCCATTTTTCCACATTTTCAGTAATGACATTTTGCAGTAATGATTGCTAATTGTATCTCTCCACCATATTTTCTTGTTTCTCCTCCTCTTCTCTTTTTTTATCCTATTCCTTCTCCATTTTGCTTCTGATCATTGCTTCTCCTAATCCAAAATTTTTCCCATTCTTCCTCTTCCCTTCACCTTTTTCTTATTTATATATTTTTGATCATCCCAACATGATAATCTCATTCTTGTTCCCTTTGTCTTCTCTGTCCTTTTAACTGCTCAGAAACTGATAACGTTTTTAAAAATTATAATTTTCTTATATAGGAATGCAACAGTCTAAACATTGTCTCATTATTTTTCATTCATGTTTACTTTTTATGCTTCTCTTTAGTCTCTAGTTTGAATGATAAATTATCTATTCATCTCTGATCTTTTTATCAGGAATTCTTAAAAGATGTTGATTTCATTAAATATTCATTTTTTTCTCCTGAAGGATTATATTTAGGTTTTTTTTTTCCATAGGTTATTCTTAGTTGAAATTCTAGCTCCTCTGCCTTATATAATACCATATTCCAAACTTTCTGGTCCTTTATCATAATAGCAACTAAATCTTGTGTGAACCTGACTGTGACTGCATGTTTGAATATTCCCTTGGCTGTTTGTAATAGTTTCTTCTTGATTTGGGAGCTTGGGAATTATATTCAAGATAGTTTTCATTTCAAATTCTTTATAAGAGGCAATCAATAGAGTTTTTGTTCACATTTTATTCTTTGATTCTAGGATATTGAGACAGTTTTCCTTGATAATTTCTTGAAATGTGATGTCTAGTCTCTTTCCTTGATCATGGCTTTCTGACAATAATCATTAAATTTGATCTTCTGGATTTATTTTCCAGATCAGTTGTTTTTCTGATGAGATCTTTCACTTTTTCTTGATGTCTCATTTAGATTTAGCTTCCAGTTGCCTAATTCTAATTTTAAGGGTTTCTTCAGTGATCTTTTGTACTAATTTGTTTTTAAAGTGTTATTTTCTTCAGTAATTTTTCTGTACCCCTTTAAGCAAATTGTCAAGTGTCTTTTCATAATTTTGTTCCTTTGTTTTAATTTCTTTACCTAATTTTTTCCTCTTCTACTCTTATTTGATTTTGGAAATCATTTTTAAGCTCTTTCAGGGATTTCTGTTGGACTTTATCCAAACATATTTTTTTCCCTTTGAGGTTTTGTTTATATCTGTTTTGACTTCATTGTCTTCTTCTGAGTTTGTATTTTGACCTTCCCTGACAATAATTTTTAATGGTCAGGTTTCATTTTTGTTATTTGCTCATTTTTTCTCATATTATTTCTTGATTTTTTATTTTATGTTTATGTTGAATTTTGTTCCCAGTGAGACATGGTTGGAAGGCACTTTCAAGATTCAGAATTTTTTGCAGTACTATTTTCAGAGTTGGTTCTGGGGTTTGGAAAGTTTTTGGTGTTTCCAAGATGTTTTAATCTGAGGAGAGATATGATCAAAGCTTTCTTTATCTGCAATGTGATCCTTACCTAGGAAGGATCCCCAATCTTTTCATATTGAAACTGAGACTGCCCCTTAATGCCTCTCTTCCCTTGGGATCTAAACCAATATTGTTGCTCAGGTTCCCTTATTCCTTGATGTTGTAAGTAATATTGTCCCTCAGGACGTTTACTCCTTCTTGTCTGAAGTGCTGCTCTGTGCCCTTGAGCTATGACTTGGAAATAAAATAAATAATGGAGTGGCCAAACCATGTCCTATCCCATATCCAATGATAGAAGAGAATCCCTTTTAATTTCTTTCTGACCATTTCCCAGGTACCTGTAATGTCTCAGGCCTGAAAACTTCTGAAGCTGGTTCTACTTCTCTTACCACTACCTAGTCTCACCAATGGGGTTTAATCCACAGGAGTTCTGAGCCAGCTTTCTCCCTTTGTTACAGACCTCTCTTTCTAAACTCCTATGTTATTTGGCCTGGGAGAATGTTCTACTCTGACATTTTGTTAATCCTGCCACTCCAAAATTTAATTTGGGACATTATTTTAAAGTTTGTTTGTTTGTTTGTTTTCAGGAGAATCTTGGGAGATCTCAGTTAAGTATTTTCTCAATACACAGAAGTGGTATAACCATTCTGAGGAAAAAAAAAACAAAAACAAAAACTTGCAACTATGACCAATGGGTGATAAAATAAGTTGTTTGACCTAACAATACCACTATTAGGTTTCTATCTTTAAAAAATCAAAGGAATGGGAAAAGGTGGCCCTGTATGTAAAGAAATGTTTATAGCAGCTCTTTTCACTTCAACCATCAATCAAGGAATGGCTGAACCAATTGTGGAATATTATTGTGATGAAATATTATTGTGCTTTGAGAAATAATGAGCAGGATGATTTCAGAAAAAACCCAGAATTACTTATATCAATGGGTAAAAATAAAGCAAGCAGAACCAGGAGAACATTATACATAATATGATTACATAAGATTTAGCCACTCTGATCAATAAATAGAATGATCCAAGACAGTTCCAAAGGTCTCATGTTGAAAAATGCTATTAACTTCAGAGAGAGAACAGATTAAAACTAAGTTTAGATTGAAGCACATTTTCACTTTCTTTATTTTTCCTGTTTTTTCTTGTTTTATTTTTATTTTTTGCAACATGACTAATATGGAAATATCTTACATCAATTCATATTAGTAATTGTTACCATATTGTTCCTTCTCAATGGGAAGGACAGAAAATGTAAACTAAAAAAGGATAGTGGTCAAGTAAATAAATAATAAAGTAAATTATATAAAAAAGAGTAGGCTGGTTAATGATTAGTAAATCAACTGAATAGTGAGTATGTGCCCCCTTTTTAAGTTTAATCTGAATTATTATCATTGTCTTAAATCTAGGTTTTCAATAAAACAATAAATCAAATACTAATTTGTGGAGTTTGCTGATACCTGTATTATAAATTATCAAAGTAAAAATTTAATGAGCTTTCACAAACTGGTTAGAACTATCTTTAGTTCACCAATAATTTTTCATATCATTTTTAAGATAAGGTAGGGGGAAATTTGAAGCCTTCCAGAAAAAAAGAGAAATAAATGGAAAGCCTTGAAGTTCCTAGGAGACACTAAGGCAAGTGGAGGTCTTATAGCCTAAGGAAAATAAAATTAGGGGAGACATGATAATAGTTTTTAAAATATTTAAATAGCTATCATAGGGAAGAATGGTCAGAATTGTTCTGTGCAGAGACATATTTCGGCTTAAAGTAAGGAAAAACTTATTGGAAAGCAACTAAAGTTGCTTGAAATTTGGGCTGACCACAGAAGGAGAAGATCCTTTGCTCCATACTGCATGTATTTAGTAGGGGTTGTTAGATTCCTTATTAATGATGTTGTAGAAGGAATTGTTCAAATTTGAACTGGACTAGAGTGTGATATCAAGTATTTAGGTTTGAAGGTCAATTTACAGATAAATTCAATTACCTCATTTTACAGAAGAGGAAACAGAAGCCCCAAAAAAGAAATGTGATAAATCTAGAGTATGAACCAAAGTGTTTTGATTATAAATTGAAGACCTTTTGTTCTGCAACCAAACCTAGGAGGATTATTTTGAACTCTAAAATTCTATCTTTCATAACTAGTCCTTATTACTAGTTAGTTTCTGTGCTGTCTCTACAAATTACAATCTAAATATCAGCTCTAGCTCTGATGTTTACTGGCTACTATCCCAAATTATTTGATCTTCATTTTCCTTTTATGCCATCTGATAAGTAACCCATCACCTTTCTCTCTGTTTTCTATAAAATTCCTTTGCATGTATCCTGGCTATGTTTTCAAAATCTATATAAGATTGCTGAAACTGATGTGCTGAAATTATTGATTTTACTTGGTTGCTATGCTTTTGCTCTTTGCATAATAGACTGGTTTTTCCATATTTCTGCATTGTTGATTGTATAATTGACAGCAGTACTTTATAACGTTTTCAGACAGTCATACATGCACATATGTGTGTGTATATATATATATATATATATACATGTATTAGATTTAAGAGGGGAAGAAGACAAATAACACAGTGATTACAAAAGATATTTATGTTGTAGTTGGCTCTTGAGCTGTTTCAAAGGAAGCTAAAGATTGTATTGGGCCAAGGGGGAGAAAGTGCATTCTAGATATGGTGAGCAACCTATGAAGTGATATGGAGTGGATAGATTGAATAGTAACTAGATCAGCCTGATTAGAACAAAGAGTGTATGAAAGGGAATAATAGCAAATATGGATGGAAAGATAAGCTCTGTTTTTGAGAGGTAGAGGATGTAAAGGTCAGGTGGGATTTATTCTTCATTTTATTCTAAAATCTATAAGGCAACTGAATTTGAAATGTTAAGAGCTGAGTTCAAATTTGACCTCAGACACTCATTAGCTATGTTATCACTTAACTTGTTCCTGCCTCAGCTTTCCTTAACTGAAATAATAATAGCATATACCTTCCCAGGAGTTATTGGGAGGAAAAATGAGTTAATGTTCAGTAAGTATTTTGTAAAGCTTATAAGTCAATATCAAGCAAAATCAATTGCCCTTTACACATAAAACAAACTATTATTATTTCATTCCTTTTAAATCTTTACTCCTTTGAATTGCTAAGATACTTTCAGGTATTACATCATAATTTTATTCCTAATTGCTCACTGTCTTGTATCATTCACTTTTTTTTCCACTGTTGCATCTTGGTGCCTTTCCACTAGCTGTCTCCATGCTTAGAATCTATTTTTTCCTTACCTCTGTGTTTTACTGTAATCCCTCAATTTAGTCAAGACTTAGCCCAAATGTCAGTTACCACATGAAGCCTTTCCTGATCCCCAAGATGCCACTGTATTCCCACTCAGAATGACTTTGTACACATTATTTGTAGACACATGCACAGATTCCTTTCTCCTAGCCCATGGAAATATAAGTTCTTTGAAAACCTATATTATTTCTTTTTTGTTCTTGGAGTCCCAGTGCTGAGTATAGTGACTACACATTAGAAGGCTTAATCAATGCTTCTTGTTTGATTTATTAATTGACCCTGAAGCTCTATTATAAACTCCTTAAGGGCAGAGAACAAATCTTCTGTTTTCCCCACATGGGACCTAACAGTAAAATTCACTGATGGCAAATTCCTTGACTGGTAAGAGCTTTTTCCTTACATTTCTTTTGAATTAATTCCTGTTAAATTTTCCCCATCTCCTTAGGGGTTGAGAGGACTAATTAACCCTCTCTTGTCATTTTCCTGGATTTTCATGTCTTGGAGAGAGGGAATAAAGGAGTGGAAAATACATAATTTAATCTCAAAAATAATAATTACTTTTTACTCTTCACAACAATATGAAATACTTCCCATTCACAATCCTTTTAATTATTGTTGGCCTTTTTTCCTATGCTAGGAAAATGCTGGTAAAAGCCAATTAACTGCATGAGGAGATTTGATTTTTCATTTCTTGTCTTGTTGTGGCCTGGTATACTTTTTGAAAAATCTGTTTGATTAGCCAGAGACCTGACCAAGAGCGCTATCCTATGGATAATTTTTTTGTAAGGACTCAATATTTTTTGAGAAGGGAACTTGGAGGATTATGTATTATGAATTCTATTAGGAGATTATATGGTTAGTATGAATCAGAAAATCACTTTCATTCATTGATATACTTTTCTGAATTGCCTTTTTTTAAAGTTTTCATTTCAGCAATCCTTGTTTGTTTTCTCAACTCTTTGCTTGTTGAGAATTACAGTGCAGCCATTTGAATTACTATAGTTAAGATGCTTGGCTACTTCCGTGATAGTCACCCTTTTTATTGGGGCTTTGGAATGGGCAAAACCTGTCTTGCAGCAAAATCTAAAAGGTATAAAGAGCACAGAGAGGAGAAAATTTTTAAAAGAAAAAAAATCATTTGAAAAAATCATGTTTCCTGTTCAATTTTTTAAGTTCTAAGTGCGCTGAGAAATTCCATTTTAACATACTAATTATGGATTTTCTGCATATAAGTCAAACATGTAAAGCAGCCTTTTCTCAGTTCATTATTCAGTAATAGAGTGCCTGAAGCTATTTGAAATCAATTGAGTGTTGATCTATTTTGTGCCTCATAAAATTGTTTTCAGTACTTTTCCACTTTTGCCTAGGTTTGTACAAAGCCCAGGCAAAGCTTTTCAACTGATGTGATAGATAGATAACCCTACATCTGTACATTATAGATAAGCTGGGTCTGTTATTTGCCCTAGCAAAGAATCCTCCCACCAAGACTTTAAGAAGTGCCATGATATTGTTGTGAATGGGGCAAGTGCTCTAGAGATTTTACATTTTTACATTATTAGTGTTTAAATATTATAATATCTAGGGATAAGACAGAGAGAGTGAGAAGTCTAACTTCTGGAGAAAATTGAATAGGGACAGAAAGGAATATACCTTTTTCTCAGTAGTACATAACATTTATACAAAAATTGACCATGTATTAGGGCATAAAAACCCCACAATCAAATGCAAAAAGGCAGAAATAATAAATGCTTCCTTTTTAGACCACAATGCAATAAAAATTGGGTCAGGAAAAAGATAGACTAAAACTAATTGGAAATTAAATAATCTAATTCTAAAGAATGAGTGGATCAAACACAACAAATTACAGAAACAATCCATAAATTCATCCAAGAAAATGATAATAATGAGTGTAAAGAATCTGGAAGCTAGAATCTGATGCCACAGATGGTAATTGTTATCATTGGCATGTGTTCTGTGATTTGGTAGTAGGAAACTTCTTCTCACATTAACCAATTAAAAATAGCTACTACTGAAATAACCAAGCTTCCTCTTAGTGTTTGGGTGGTGTGGAGAGGGAACTAATGGAAGAGGATCTTCTCCACTGATGATTTGTTGAGTTTTCTTTCTAGTAATTGCAAATCAACAATAATAATAATAACCTGCATATTTTAATACTTTGTATTATAGCTTGTATGTATATTTTGCATTCACAAACTCATTTCATCCTAACAGTTATCTTTCAGCTTTGCAATTTTTCAGAGCGATCTGACCCACTTTTTCCCGCTTGTTTTGGGGCTCAATTCATAGTCCATTTGTATTGTCTGTCCCAATATACATATTTATGGACAAACTTCAAAATTGATGATCTTTATTTTTGAGGATGATCAGATCAAAATCTCTCGAATAATTATCAATCTCTTCAAGGAGACTCTTATAAAATCAGGATTTGTCCTTCATTTTTGAAGAAGACCAATGACATCACATTGCAATGACTTCTATGCAAATTGTATTTAAGTGAGACAGAATTGTTATCAGTCTTAAAAGTCAGATTAACAGGTTATGGATGGCTCAGGATGTGATGGATAAACCTGGCATCTTTGATGTCAGACTAAACTCTAACCCTTAACTATTCCTGCTTCAGCTGACTTCATGGTTGTTGACATAAACTATTTTCATCCATCAGTTCTGCAAGGAAACATCTTTACTTGCTTGGGGTAGATATTCCACTAATTTATGGACAGATTAGATGACTCTTGGTTACTTCAACCTGGCTTAGCCTATCAGCTGAGAAGGTTTACCCATGTGTGGCCAGTGAACATGCTTATAGGTTCTTGGAGCCACCATTCAGAGTTGAGTGCGCGGTAGACACCAAACTTACATGAGTAGCCTTGAAAAGAACTCAGCAAACACTCAACATAGAGATATTAGGTCATTTTTGAACACCCATAGATCCCCCCAAAACAGCATAATGTCATTTGCAAAGTGGGGCATCTAAAAGACTTTGCTATTCATTCAGAACCTCTCTACAACTGAGATTCAATCTCAGATCTATATCACGTGTGGTGAATACTTTTGAGCAGATCAGAATCCACATTTTATGACTTATAGATATTTATGGCCATAGGGTAATTGGGTGTTATTTATGTTGTATCATTTGAGAAACTGTGAATGATTTACATATATATATATATGTATATATATATATATATATATATATATATATATATATATATATATATATATATATATGTATATATGAATGAAACCCCTCATTGGAAAAGAACATTGAAGGCAACATTTTGTCTACAGAATCAAATACTTTTACTAATCAATGAGTAATAAGTACAGTGGAATCTGGTGCTATGTACATCCTTTAGTCAACTGAAAGAAAGCAAGTGTGTGATATCATTTCAAATCCAAATCAGTCCAAAAAACATTTATTACATACTTACTATATATCAGCAACTGTGTTAAACAGTGAAAATATAAAAAAGACAAAAAAATTCTTGTCCTCAAGAAATTTTCATTCCAGTTGGGGAGGCAACGAATATATATATATATATATATATATATATATATATATATATATATATATATATATATAGTGTGTGTGTGTGTGTGTGAAATAGATAAAAATTAAAGTTATATGTCAAGATAAATCTTAGTCTGAGAAAGTTTCACCCAGAAACTGTTACAAAGAAATTTATAGTGATGGGGTTCTCTCATTAAAATTAAAATTAAAATTATATCATTCAAAAATTCCCAAAATCACATTTCTGAAAGATATGTAAATAATCAAAATTTTAAATGATTTTTTTTTGCAAATTATTACTATTTAGGCTTCTGAAGTTATAAAAATTTAAGATTGTAGTAAAACTTATGGGACATTTATATTTATTGGTATCTCTCTCTCCATCTATCTACCTATCTATACATATATATATACATGTATATATATATAGTACACATAAACATGAGTATATATATTCATATTTGTACATATGCATATATTTCTACACATATGTGTGAATCACAAATTTTGTGCATCTATATGCCTTGTTTTTGTCACAAACACTTTTGTAAATCATTGCCATTTTTATTCTGTTTTCTTATTTCTGTTTTTATCCTTGAACACTCTTAAGATGATTTAATTGAATTTATTGGCTCAGGTTTTATTTATATAATGGTGCATATGCACACTTATATTTGTGTATATTTGTCTAGATAATTTAAATAGAAATTCTAATTGAACTTATGGAAATTAATAACATGATCAAGTGAGGGTAAAAATATAAACTGAGCAACCAAATTTCATTGATTAAAATTTCATAGGAAAAATTATTCTGATCAGCATCAATGTCCATTACTCATTTTCCATAATGTATTACTCATTAGAATAGGTCATAATTGAATTGCTTCAATTATTGTATATCATATCCTTTTCTTATTATAATCCTGTTTGTTTGTTTTTACTAATTCTAATCTTTACTCAAGAAGTTGACAGTCTTAGTATGTTATGTAAAGTAGTGATTCAGGGATGACTCCTAGATTAATAATGAATCTTTCCCTTGATAAGTATATTCACATTCATTTTTGCTATGTTATTGGTGAATTAATTTAAACTACCACATTCACTGGCACTCAATTTTGCAATGTAGTACTTGGACTCCCACTTACCTATGGTTCTTAATAAAGCTAGAAAGCATTCTAATTTCTTTGAGGCTCAGTATTGTCCTTAAATTATAGCTCATCAGGGCCTCACCAGAGTACTACTATTGATCAGTCAAGCAAATTACACTTAAGGTAAAGTAAAATCTCACAATTAAATAGCATAAGACCATGTCTATCATAAACATGGAATTTATTCTCCTACAAACATATATACCCTCCATGAAAAATGAGGATATACACAATATATAAATGGGGAAAGCACACCTATAGAAAATATTTGTTGGTGTGAATAAAAAAGCACATGTTGGAAATTTGTGTGATTATATGAATGGTAGTTTGGCTTTTTGTGCAGATAAATTTTGACTTTAGAACTTGAAAGACTGGATTTTAAGTGATGCTATTGGCAAGGGCATTAGGCCAAAGGTATCAAATACTGGGCCTGTAGGGAAAATGCAGCTCTAACACTTCTGAGTGGCCTCAACTAGATTAAAATGCAATTTGAAAATATTGAACAAAAATAAATAAAAATCTAATAAAATATAGATGGAATTATACTTTAAAACTAAGTCAATATGTAGTCCATTAGTATCCTTATTCAGTTAATCCTCAACATTCCTGAGCTTAACTTTCCTAACTTCAAGTATTTATGTGAGTTTATTAATAGTCTCATTTTAATTTTTAGGTTGGAAAGTGCAAACATCAGTGTTATGTGTGGTGGAGAAAAAAATGACAGCCTTGAAGCCATTATCCTTCTCTTCCTCCATTGCCCATGCCTCTAGACTTCCAGATGTGTCTGGAATTCCAAGCTTGGAGTAGGATAGTTACTTACCCCAAGACATACACTTTTCATTGGGAAACTATGCAACTACAGAGCTAAAAGGAAAATTAGAGATGGCAGTTGCCCTTTTCCCTCTTTCACCTTGGGGTTCTTCTGAATCACTACCTCTGCCCTTTCCTGTCTTGCCTGATATTGGGGTAAAATTCCTGTTCCCTTTAGTTTATGGGTTATTTCATGGCTATTGTTTTAGAAAAAAAAGTTCATTTTATCAGAATTAATGTTTTATTATAAAGAATAATCTACAAAATGGTTTGTTTTCAGCACTGTCTAGCAAAAAAAAAGATTCCACTTTTTGCTAGTCCTGGGAACCTAACCCTTATTTTCCATAGATTCAGGGCATCAACATTTGTGGCTTTTACTTTTATACCATTTAAGAATGTTACCCATATGAAAGTTGAGGATTTACTGTACTATTTGGATTTGTCTCTTTTCTTCCTCCAAATCTCCTATCCCATTTGATTTTGATGTGATTGTTTTAGCCAACTCTTGAAGACCCATAGCTTATAGAGAACAGAAAAAAAATTAGTTGATGGAGAAAGATTCTTCCTCAAGAAGTTCCCTATACCAATTATATCACAGATATGGTTCATTAACCCTACTGAAAAATCAAATTTGAGGCAATTATACAAATATTTTACTTGACTCTTTTTTTTTGTCTCAATAATTAAACAAATGAGAATGTGGACATCATGGCTTAAAAAATCAGTTTTTGTTTTTAGTCATTCAGTCTGTCATTTAGTTACTCAAGTTTTTATTAAGAGCTTATAATAGAGCAACTAGTCCCTAGAAGTACAAAGGGAAACTCCCTCCTCTCACATTCTAAAGGAAGAGACAACATACTAAAAAAAAATCATCCATGCAAGATATAGACAGACTTGATGGTAATCCCAGAGCACTTGCACTTGGGAGTGATTCCCTATTCTTTATAGAGTAACTACATTTTAATATGCCTCATAATTTGATCCTGATCTAATTTCTAGACTCATTTATGCCAATTGTCTCATCTGATGTGTTCTGTTTCAACCAAACTGAATTGATTGTTCCCAAGAGATTATAATTTCTTTGCTGTAATCATGCAGTTTTCTTCAGTTAATTTGTCTAGAATTCCCAGCCTTTTCATTCTTTCTGCTCATCCTTCAAGACCACCTCAAATCTCATTTCTCCTATAAATTTTTTTCTTGATCCAGTGATTTCTCCTTGCTCTTTTTACTACTAGAATTTATTGTCTGGATAATTAATTTGACAATTATTCTTACACTGCTCTGTTAGATATTTTTGTATTTTTTTCCATCAACTAAATCTTTATTTCCATGAGGATTAGCAATTGGAACTTCTTTGTATATAACTCCTCTTCCCAGATGCCCAGCAGAGGATCTTGTGCATGATAGTGATGCGCCCTATATATTTATTGATTAAAAGTTTAGATATAGGATCATTTATTTGTCTTTTATTCATGTTTCTAAAGCTAAACCAATGCAGAGAAAAGAATGTCAAGGAATTAAAGGGTGGATTATTTGTGCTTATTCATGAAGGGAGGCTATCTTGATAGTTAAAAAAAGAAAAAAAGTAAAACAAAACAACCAAAAGGGAAAAAATAATAAATCCACTTAGAATCTTGTAATGAGAGAGCTGGCATTTAGGTTCTAGGTCCAGATAATTGGGGCCTTGATTTTATTATCTATAGAAGGAGTGAAGTGAACTAGATGAACTATAAGGCCCAAATGCCTTTAAGATTCCAATAACAATATGTGTGAGGATAGGTGTTGTGATTTTCCAATTCTGTTTATGAAATAAGAGGATTTAAAGCAGTATTTTTTTTTACCATAGTCAAATAAAGCATTTGGTTTGTATTATGACTCTTTTTAAATTCAGAGAAGGGAAAACTTGACAGTTACATAAAAATGATAGGGTTGGGTGATTGAACCTGAAGATAGGGACCAAAAGGACAATATTTAAGCAGACAGTTCACTGAGTTCTATCAGCTGTGATGATTCTTATATTAAGAGAAGAGGATAACGGAATGTTCATTGATGATCCTTTTACCCAGGTTACTGAGTTCTAAGGAAAGTTTTACATTTGAGATGAAAGCCAGATTTAGAAAACAAAACCAACTTCTATTCAGACTTTGATGACAGTCAAAAACAAACAAACAAACAAACAAAAAACATCATTGGACATAAAAGAAAACCATTTCCTAAGTATAGTCAAAGAGTGGAATACAAAACTGTTTTCCATTAATTCCAAGTATTTATTAAACACCTATCATATATGAAAGATACTGTGCTAAGTGGTCCTCATAACAATTCTGTGTAATAGGTATGAAGAATCCCATTTTATAGTTGAAAACTATGACCTGAAGAGAACTGAGGTAATCATGATTTGGCCATGATTTGAATGAAATTAAATTTAAATTTGGGTCTTTATAACTCCTGGGCTAGTATTTTATTTATTGAATCAAAATGACAGGTAATTGAATCAGTATATAAGAATTTTATAAGAGAATTTTAGATAAGAACTAGTGAAATGTATTTTTGCAGGAAAATTCTGCTGGTTACACAGAGAAACAGTTAAGTGCCATGTTAAATGTCTTACTGAGTGCTTTTCAAAATCTTTACTTCATTATAATCTTTTCTCCCCATCTTGAGCTCATCACTAGTAGCTATATATGTTCAATGTAAATAATATACATGTGAATGAACATAACATAAATACAAGAGACAGTCTCAGGGCAATTTTAAGCTAATAAAGCTTTTAGCTGCATATAAAATCTCTACATATATTATCTATAAATTTAGGGATATTATCTCTAATATATTTATATATTATAAAATGAAACAATGACTATATTATTTCTTTATATTTGGATAAAATATGCATTGACATATATAGATAGATCGATAGATAGATATAGATACAGATATACATATTTATACAAACTTATATCATATATAATGTTAAGATAATAATAGCTAGTTTTTATAAAGTGCTTTAAGATTTGCAAACCACTTACATGTATTATATCCTTTTGTCACTATAACAACCTTGCGAGGTAGTCTCTGTTTTTCTCATTTTATAGATGATGAAACCAAGATTGGCAGAGATTGTCACTTGCTCATGATCACACAACTAATGAGTATCTGAGGTAGGAATCAAACAAAATGAGTGTGTATATACACCATATATCCCAACATAATATACACACACACACATATATATATATATATATATATATATATATATATATATATATATATAAGAGCATATTTTTTGTGTGTACATATGTATATTTATATGCTTTTATGTATATATGTAAATATTAATACTAATATATATATACATATATATATATACACATGTAAAATACAAACATATGCCTCTTAATAGGCACTTGCCGATGAAAATTTTTTAATTAATTAGAGTTTTCATTACTTCATATTTCCTCTTATCATGCATATTTCAGAACACAAAAACAATTTGGACAATATATTTTATACCATGTCTTGGGTTGGGCAAATAGAAGACATTTCAAACATTTGCAGTAACTCAAACAACACGGTACCTGGGAATGTACCTGGGAGTTCAGAGTATTAGCAGCTCCTGCTAACATAGGCATCTGCAGAGTGCTTCATTCCAACAGTCCATGGAAGGAGGTTGTACAAATAGCATTTTCTTCATATCCTCAGATGGTAAGGTCCACAAAGATGAAGTAATTTGCTCATGTTAATTGCACTGTTAAGAAGTTGTGGAGGGATAAGTTAATTCTATATCTTTTGATTGCAAGTTAAAAGTTCTTCTATTTTCTAAGTTTCTATTTCAGAAAATGTATCAGAAAAATCTAAATTGCTTTTCCTTTGGCTTATTTTTACAGATATTCTTTTCCTTATATTTCCTTATATATTAACTGCAAAGCATGTTCTTGTTCTTCTTAGATCATCTTTTCTTTTATTTTCATTACCATATTTGGCCAAAGCTCACAAGATGGCTTCCCTCTATGCACTTGCCTTTTAGAGCTTGTTGGACACAAGGGGATCATTGTTTTTTCTTCCCAGAGCCCATACTAGCCGTGTGGTGTCAGCAAGTCTCTTCAAGCATTGATTCTTATGGTTAGTTGCTCTCTAGAGATGGCTGAGCCTAGGGGATCCTGGGAATAAAAGTGACTCTGCATCCTGCAGCTGGCCTACTTATCAAAAGGAACAGAGGGGTTCAATTGTCTTCTTGGCAGGAAAAAACCTCTGATGTCATTATAAAAAAGGAATGTTGCAGAAAGGAGATGTGAATAATGAAGATGAACCAATAAGTAAATATCACAATACAATTTAATTTTCAGCTAAAAAAAGAGATGAGGAATAGTCAGAGTGGGAAGGGCATTTGTGGTGGGGAGAGTCAGGTAAAAATGCAGAGCCTTGTACTTTTAGAGAATGAACTTCCCTATCCAGCTCATTAAGATGTCAAAGCTCTGTTGGGTGAAATGGTATTTTGACATTTCTAAGCTTGTAATTTGCCTTTTGTGTATTATATAGTACCTTACCAAGAGACCAACAAAATACTGTTACAATAAGGCTGATGTATTAGACCCATCAAAAATCTATTCCCTAGGTTATTCAGTCACTTCACATAAGTAATTAGCTCCATTTTTTAGATGGCATGCTGGTTATAAGAGCCATATACTTTCATTTTTAGGATAGAGTCATTTGCTACTAAAACAAGGAAATGGAAACAGAATGAGGGTAAAGGTGGCCATAAAGTAAGAGAAGTCAATTCAGGTGAAACAGAAGCTAGAGATCTGAGCTGACCCAGTTATTTTTTCAGTTCTTAGCATAAAAATATGTTAATTTTGAAATATATTTTTCATACCCTGTACCTGCATTGCCATACAGTATATGTTTATTGATCCCAATACTATGAAAGTAACCATATTCTGGACATAAATGTGATGCATTGATAAATGTAGTGCTCTTGAGACTTATACCATTTCCTGGAAGGAAATGATAAAATTATAGATGGAGAAGTCATTCATTTTTAATTCCTACATTTTACAGAGCAAGAAGTTAAGGCCTAGAAAAGTTGAATGACTTACTCAAGGTCTTAAAGTAGTCATTATCCAATGAACCAAAATCTAAGATGGAGTATATAAAGAACAATGTATCTGCAGTTCCAAGATAGGGATTTAAATCTCTGTCACTGTGTAATTTGGGGTAAGTCTTAATATATAAAATCTTGTTTCATTACTTGTGAGGATCTGAGACTCAATGACATTTTTTTTTCTTTAGTGTCTGATCCTAGATCTTTACTTTATCTACTGATGAAGAATTCATGAAGAATGCCACATCTGTCATTAGGAATCTCTATAATTTATTGAGTAATATCCTCTTTTATTAAACCGAATTTTCCCCCAAAGACTCACTTTAATCAGGAGATAGCTTCTAAATTGTTTACTTCTATAATATAGACTTTACTGATAATTAATATTATATTTCAGTGTATATTAAATATGTATTTTCAGTAATATACCATTGGCCATTTCATTCATGTGTAGCATTAATATAAATAGTTTTGATCTCTGAATAATATCCATATCATACTTTGCCTCTGTTTTATAGAATTATTTAGAATATTTCTGAACTCCCAGTGCAATGCCAAACCACTGGTTTTAAGATTCAATACATAAATTTGATGATTTAAAATGAGGGTTATTGGTTAATGGCTCTTGGACAGGTCACAAAATGGCTTCTCTCTATTGGTGTCTTATTAGTAACATAATATCAATATTCATAATATCAAGGTCAAATGGATATAGGTAATGCAACATTCTAAAGTAGAACCAGCAAAATGGCAACTTAACTTTGGATCCTATGACAGGTCACTAACTCACCTGAAGTCATATCCCACAAGATTATTTAAATAAAACCAACATTTATAAAACAATTCCTATGTCTTAAATTGTGTTTTATATGCTGGTGATAAAAGGATGACAATTAAATACTTTCTGACCTCAAGATGCTTACAAATTGCTGAAGATGATATGATGAATAAAACAGATCAATACATATAGTTTTGAGAGAGCATAGCAGCAAGGATATAGACTCATAGCTTCAAGTCATGAAGACCTAAGTTCAAATCTCACCTCATTCACTGTGATTTGGGAAGCACACAGCACCATATGTTTTGAGGTGAATTAGAGATAGAATTTGGTGATTAGGATAGGATTTGGAACTCAAGACTTTAAATAAAAAGTTTAAAAAAAATAAACAAAGACGTACTGGAAAAGCTTTCTTTCTTTTTTAAATTGAATTTGCCATTTGTGGGATACCTCTTTTGATACACATACCCTGATAATTTCAGGATATTCTTCCCAAAGCAAGTATAAGCAGGAGAGGCAAGTCAAAAGTGCAGCCCTCTTTTTTTCATAATATCTCATATGCTACCTTTAAAATATCTTACTGTGTCATCTTTAAAAGCTTCATGAATGTAATTTGGGTGATCTAGAACACAAAGACAAGTAATCTGGGATAGTTAATCTGAGTGAACTAGAACACAGACCTGTAATTCAGGGTAATATAGAATACAATTGCATAATCCAGGGTTATTTATAACACAAAGACATGCAAACTGGGTGATCTAGAACACAAAGGCATATAATCACAGTGATCTAGAATACATGTAATCTGTGTTATCTGGGGTGACCTGGGGTTATCTAGAACAAAACACATGTGAGCTGGGGTGATCTAGAAAGGAAGTCACATAATTTGGGTGGTCTAGAACACAAATACACATAATCTGAGGTGATCTAGAATAGGAAGTAAACTCGGGTGATGTAAAACAGGAAATTACACAAACCAGGTGATCTAGAATGTCAGGACATGCAAAACAAAGTGATCTAGCACAGCAAGTCATGTGACCCAGGTGATCTAGAACAGGAAGTAAACTGGGGCGGTTTAGAACAGGGGATCATGTAACCTAGGTGATCAAGAACAAAAAGTCATTTAATCTGAGTGATCTAGAACACAAAACATGTAAATCCAGGTGCAATCTAGAATAGGAAGTCAAGCATTCTGGTTGATCTAGAATAGAATAGTCAGTCATTTGGCCTGAGTGATGTAGAGCAGGAAGTCATATAATCCAAGTGATCTAGAAACAAAGGGATGCATTCTAGGTGATCTAGAACAGGGTATTACATAATCTAAAACACCAGGTCTTGTAAACTGAGGTGATCTAAAACAGAAAGTTTCATAATCTGAGTGATCTAGAACACCAGATCACACAAGCAGAGGAATTTAGAATAGGAGGTCACACAATCTGGGTGAGTCATGAAATAACAGGGTAATCTAGAACAGGAGGTCTTATAACTCAGGTGATCTAGAACACCCAGTCATATAATTTGGGGTGATCCAGAACAGGCCATCTAAAATGTCAGGCAATCTAAAATAGCAGTTCACATGATCTGGGTGATCTAGAACACAAAGACATGTAACATGAGTGATCTAGTAAGGAAGTCATGTAATTAGAGTAATCTAGAACAAGAAGTCACATAATCTGGGTGATCTAGAAATAAAAAAACACCTGTATTTACAAATGTTTTCATATATCTTACCCATTTTCCTCTCCACTGTGAAAACATTTTTGCTTATTTTATGTAAGATAATTTACTTTATTCTACCCTCCCTTTCCCATATTCCCAGTGTATTATTTATTCTTATCTCTTTATTTTATTTTTAAAGATACCATCCCATTATATTCAACTCACACAGGTACTCTTTGTCTATAATTGCAGAAATAATGAGAAATATCTTAGTATTTGTAATTATTAGATTTTCATGCAGGAATGCAAATAGTTTAATCTTATTGAAGGTCTTATGATTTGGCTTTACTGTTTACCTTTTTATACTTCTACAGAGTTGCTCATTTGAAAGTCAAATTTTTTTTAAAAAATCAGCTAAGGTCTTTTCATCTTTTCAAGAATATTTGAAACTCATCTGTTTCATTGAATGTGCATCCCTTCACCCCACAAAAATTATTCTTAGTTTTAGTGGGTGATTGATTTTTGGTCATAATACTAATTCCTTTGCCCTCTGGAATATCATATTCCAAACCCTCTGATGTTTTATTGTAGAAGGTCCTAAATTCTTTGTAAGTCTGACTGTGGCTGCCTGATATTTTAATGGCTTTTTTCTAGCTGCTTTCAATTATTTTATCCTTGATATGAGACTCCTGGAAACATTTCTGGAAGTTTTCATTTTGAGATATCTTTCAGATGTGTGTGGTGGTTTTTTAAATTTCTATTTTATCCTTTGGATATAAGATGATAGTGTACTTTTTCTTGTTTATTTTTTAATGTTGTCTAGACTTCTTTTTCATCATGAATTTTAGGTAGTTTACTAATATTTGAGTTATTCCTCACACATATATTTTCCAGATGAGCTGTTTTTCCAATGACATATTTCACATTTTTTTCTATTGTTTCATTCTTTTATTTTCTTGTATTGATTTTAAGAGTCTCCTGAAGTCATTAGCTTCTACTTTTCTAATTCTAATTTTTAAGCATTTTCTTGATTGAATTTTTGTACTTTTCATTTGGCAAATTCTATTCTTTAAAGTGTTTTTCCCCTTAGTGCTTTTTCATACATCTTTTTGTATATTGTCAATTTTACTTTTTATGATAGTATTATTCCCTTCATTGGATTTCAATGCTTCTTTTGCCATTTGGCCTATTATATTTTAAAGTTTTTTTCCCTTCAGAATTTTGTGTGTCTCCTTTACCAAACCTTTGACTCTTTTTCCATTTTTTCCTTATACCATTGTCATTTTTTACCCCATTTTCCTCTACTTCTCCTATTTTAATTTTGAATTGAATTAGAGCTTTTACAGGACCTTATACCAATTCACATTTTTTTTTGAGACTTTGGATGTGACAGTTTTCATTTTGTTAATTTGCAAATTTTCAAGTATTTCAACATAGTATGATCTAAGGAGATTTGAAAACTTGCAAATCTCCCCAATTAGATTTGAAAAAAGCTGCACAAAACCCTTGAAGTTTGGGATAGTATCCCCTCCACCCCAGGAGCAGAGCCCAATTTTAATATAAAGTTAAAAGTTAAAAAAAGGGAGGGAAATGAAAAAATAACCAAGAAAAATCCTAATTATAGAAATTTACTATTGTGCCAGGGGAAATCAAAACACAAAATGAAGACATTATATTTATATTATATTTAAAAATACAAGGTCTGCTGCTGGTCTTTTGTGGCAGAACCTGTTCTGGAACAGATTATGCTAGACTACATTCTTTCTCTCACCCTAGTAGAACAGATCTTTCCTGTTGATCTTATAAGTTGTGTTGAGTTGGAAAATTGTTTCACACCATAATTTTATGGATTTTTGTCACCCCAGAATTTATTTAGAGGCATCAATTAAAGTTGTTGGAGGAGAATTTGGGAGAGCTCGTGTGAATCCCTGTCTTTTCTCTGTCATAGCTTCTGTGTGAATGTTATAAATAGGTTTAGTTTTCTTAAGCATGATTTAGAAAGTTAGATTCCATGACAATTGAGGTCCCTTCTAATTTTGAGCTTATTTGATATTATAATTTATAGGGTTGATTCTGAGATTAAGATATCTATCTCTGTGAATTGAATTATTTTTTAGATGCAGTGAAGTGATTGAATCATTTTGTAATAGTCATGTGGTTTGTTTTCCCAAATGTAGGTTATTCAGTACAACTGGTTATGGCATTTATATAGCCATTGACACTTTTGGCAAAACTAGGAAAGAATTATTTTGTTAATAAATAGATCAAGACAACTTTTATTAGAGTCATAATTGCCCTCTGAGATGAAAAAAAATTGTGATTGGATTCATTCTAGCATTAAAATAGCTAGCTCAAGGGAGTAGTCACACTATTTATGAATGCTATGTTTACTTAAATAGACATTTGGGACCCATAGTAAGAGTAGGTTTTGTTTTGTAACATACTTTCCCCTGTTGTTCATTTTCCTAAACAACTTTTCACTAAATTCTGTATTTTTTGCAATATTTACCAATTCTGCTATATCATTCTACAGTCTAATAAATAATTGCAACCTCAATTTATTTTTATTTATTTATTTATTTTTGCTTCTTATCCTTCCCACAATGATACAGATCATGCTCCCTCCAAAGCCTACCATAAAAATTGTACTAAATATACAACTACATCAAACATATTATTCTTTGTTTTGGAGATGTGACCCTAGATTCTATGACAGATAGAATTAAAGCTGAAAGATACATTTAAGGTTGAGTCCTACATCCTTATTTATAGTTGAAGAAAATGAAAGCAAGAAAGGCCAAGTGATTTATTCATGGTCACACAGCAAAGAAGGGATATAGCAAAAACTTAAAAACATTATTTGACCTCTTTCAACTGTAATATGATTCCTCTTTATGCAACATCTCTTTTTCTCTACTACAATATTTTGAGGTTGATGCTAGATGAATTTTATTGGTCATTTTTTTTCCACAAACCAAGAGCAAAAATTAACCCTAAGTAATATAAAACTCCCTCTACTTTTGAAGCCAAGAGACAATGTTAGCGAAAACAGGACATCTAGAACCATAGTTTTAGAGAAGCTATGAATATAAATTTAACTGTCACTTGAAAGCTGACATAGTTGTCCAGTGTGGTCCATTTTAAACAATAAGTAGACATATTACTAGATAAACTAAATTCTATTTATATTGACATTATCACTATAAAAGAATAGAAGATAAAAAAAAATCTTCCCAAATGGGGGAATACTTACATTTAATAGCTGACAAATTGATTTTGTTATGAATTCAAAATAGACAGAAAGTCTTAGTACTCCTATAATGTAATTTGAAAGCAAATTTATCTCAATGCAATTGATATAGTAGTGGACATTTTGAGTATAATTAATTAGGTTTGTTTCTACATATTTTGGTGAGAAAAAGGAAGAATTCAAAAAATTGTAGCATTTCATAATGTCACAAGCTCTTCTTACTCATACATCCACAAGAAATCCAGTTCTTTTCAAAGTAAAATGTCTTATTTATTGTTTATCTTGTGGAACAATAGGAGCTCAAGGCAGAGGAGGCCTGTATAATTTTATGTATACCCTACTTTCTTCCTTCATAACCTTTGACCTGATACCTTGAACTGCCCTGGTGTCAGTCCAAACAATAGTCCAAGACCTCAGACTATTATTTGTAGTATCTATTACTTAATAATTTTACACCTATTTTTTTTTATTAGAGAGCTTAAGTGACATACAAGCTCACAGAACCCGTCAATTCCTGAGATGACTTTTGAAATCAGTCCTTCCTCTTTTCATGTTCTGTGCCCAATTCATTATACAACTCTGCCTCAGTATTTACATGAATTTTGTCAAAGTACAGTTTGATAATTAATTAATTAAAGCAAAGGAAATATAAATTATTTTGTTAAATAAGTTTTGGAATCAATAAATGAAAGAAACCAAATATCTCTTGACTACTCTGAGAGTATTTTAGAATGCCATAGGAAAAGCTGACTTCAGATTCAAAATACCCAAAACTTCTTTGAATCTCATTTCAGTCACTTAGGGATTTTCTAACAACATCTATTTCCCCCTTGTCTACGCACATTAGTTGCTATTGCCATATAGCAAAAAAAATATTGAATTCATAGTTAGCCTACTTGGATTTGAGTTCCAGCTATTCCATGTGGTAGTTAAGGGTCTTTATTTCCTATTATTAAAATAGGAACAATAATACTTGTATTACCTATCTCGCTGAGTTTGTATGAAGAAAACTTAAAGGTCTATAGAATTGTGAATTTTTATCTAGAATTCATGATAAATATTCTCTTTAAGAAGAGTCAAAGGCACTGGACATGGTGAGTTCTCAATAGCCTCATAAAAAGAAAGTGAAATTGACAATATTTCAACAGCTAGTAAATGAGTAGTTAACAATCTAAGGATCAATCTAGAAATGACTGGCTGTGTATACTCAGATCAGAGAGTGGGTAGAGTGCAGGTCCAAATCAATATCTAACTAGAAGAAATGATAAAGAATATAAAGTAGACTACATGATAATGGTACTTTCAAATTAATTTATTTAAGCAAACTCTTGACTCTGAAAAATTGGATACTAACAAAAAATGACACTCTCTTCCAATATTTTCAGAGAAACTTAACTGATACAAAATAATCCCCTTTATGATAAAAATGAAAAAGCATAGGAATCATTTCAAGATTTTGATAAATATAAAGAAATGGGAAGCTAAGGTCATCATCGGATTTCTTTATAAATTATTTTGTAAAACATTAATGAGGAAGACATTAGAAGATTAAAAATATAATTCTCTCACAAAATACTGAAAAACTATGCATGAGTAAAACAAACCTGTGGAAAATGTTGATTTTAGTGCTCTCAACCAAGGACATTTATATTTCAAATGAAAGAGAATTGTACATTGCAGGACAGAAAACTGCATTTAAAGTTACAAGATGTAAATTTGAATCATAGCTTTAGCACTTTTTATGATCATGGTTAAGTCACATTTGCTCTTTGGGCCTCAATTCTTTCATTTTAAATTTGAGAGGGTTGTAGAGGATCTCTAAAATCCCTTGAACTTCCAAATTCAGTGATCTTATGATAGGTAACAAATAGATGTATAATGGAAGAGATTCACTGTGGCTTTGATGGCAATCAATTCTTATTATTAATAAATGTAATAATTACATCTGTATGCTATTGCTTAACTAGTTAATGGAATCTAAACACAAAAAGTTAGGAAGACCATTTTCATGCTGGAGTAGGAGAGAAACATAAGAGAGAGAGAGGCAGAAAAAATAAAAATAATAAAATAATTATTAAAGTTAATTCAGACAGGAGAGGGAATAAAAAAAGTTAAGAATTCATTGTAAAGTTATGTGAAAAGAAAACTTAGAAATTAAAGCAATTCAATTATTGTCTAGAGAAATTTGAGAACCCAGATAAGCAAATAAAAATAGATTTAAAATATCATAGTCTCAGAAAGTCCATCAAGTCATCAAGTCACACATTAATTAGAAAAGGAATCTTAATGAGATGCATTTTAAAATGAATTCTATCTAAAGAAGATTAAAATTACACTTCAAAAATATGATCAAGAATTTAGAAAGAGGATATTTGACCAAACTCCTCCCATATCACAAAGAGATAAACTAGAAAAAGAACTACAAACTGATGTCATTAATCAACATTGATGCAAAAATTTTAGATACAATATTTCAAAAATATGGCCTAAAATAAAATTCAATTTAAGAAATATAAACATCATTCAATGTTAGGAAAAATTATCATAATTAATAAGTAAAACAATAAAACAGCAGACGCATCAAATAATTAAACAAATGCAAAATTTATTTATACAAAAACTATAAGCCTTGAAGATCATTTAAATTATCTACCTGTTACTGTTAATTTCATGTTTATTGTTGTGCCATAAATTTTTGCTTCATCAACTTCTTTTAGGTTACATTTTTTGGGGGGAGCAACTGCTTCTTTCTGATTTAGAGGGAAAAAAAAACTTTTTTTTCAGCAAGTATAATCTTAATAGGGCAAAAAAAAATGGTTGACTGGACCATGAGATGTATAAGTATGCTTTTACATTTTTGAAGCCATGAGAGATATTAATCAAATCCTTAAAATTCTGCAATAGTCTTCATTGTTAAGATTGTGCAGAAAGAATCCAGAAATCCTTTTAGACCAAGAGTCTTGAATTTATAGCCACTGGATAAGGCCAGGAATACTTGACAACTCCATCATTTTATTAATGGAAACACATTAATTCTTCACAATGACGTCTTTCAATTACCTTCTATTACATTTGGCCTTCATAGCTTGAAAATTTCATTGACATTAGTGATGAAGATGAAACGATTTTATCCACTTGACATATATATTTTGTGATTCTCTAGATCAAACAAATATACCACCGTTTTAAAAAATGTGATGTTTTTGCCTTTATTTTGTTTTGAAGTAAATTTTAATCAACATATATTGTTTTTTACTTCATCATAGTTAGCCTCACTATTTGTTACCTTCACAGAGATATATTCCATAAAATACAAAGAATTTTTAAAGAGAAAAAAAATCAGCAAAACTGATCAATAAATTGAAAAAAATCTGGAATCAAGTGCATAACATCATAAACTTTTCACATCTACAAAAGGGTGAAATGAAATTATTTTCTCATATCTGCTCTATTGAGCCCTGCTTAATTTTTATAATTTAGTTACTTTAACTTTTAATTTTTTTCAGCATATGATAACATTTATATTTATGTAATTATATATGTGTATATATACATATATATATATATATATATATATATATAATTTTATTGTCTCTACTTCACTTTGTATCAGTTAATGTAAATCTGTTTCTTTGCATTCATCACATACATCTTTTTTTTTAAAAAGTGTAATATTCATTAAATTAATGAACCACAATTTATATAGCCATCCCCTAATTGTTGAGTATTTGTTTTATTTCCAGTATTAACAAAAAGTAGTACTAAAGATAATTTGATATATAGAGGAATTTTATTTTTATTGATGCATTCCTTGGAGTGTATTCTAGTAAGACAATCTCTGGTTTAAAAAAGTCTCTGGTATGAATATTCTAATCACTTTATATAATTATGCATTATTTTTCAAAGTTGTACTATTTCACAGCCCCACTAAAATGCATTATTGTGCCTTTTCTGTAACTTCTCCAACATTGACTATTGAAAAATTTTTTGGAAATCTTTACAAAATGTTATGTGGGGCCATAATTTTTTTCTTTTTGATTTGTATCTTTCTTGTGTGTGTAAGCAATCACATACATATGTATCTATACAACACACTATATAAATGTTTATATATCTTTGATACCAAATTCTTATTTGACAGCTTTATTTCTTATCCTTAGCACAGAAGCATTTTATTTATGTGTAATCAAAGTCATTTATTTTGTCTTTTCTAATTATCTCTGTCTCTTTTACTTCACATTTAAAATGATTTCATGTTTAACTCATGAAATAAAAGAAATAGAGAATTCTTAGTTATTTGTTAAAAACTTCAAGGTCCTCCATCAACATGAATTCAAATATTTTGTATAATTAAGAGCTACTATTAATTGTAGTAGACAAATATTAAAAACTTTTTCAAAAGAGCCATAAGCAATGGTGCTCCCTTTCTCTGAAATTATTGGGTAGGATCCTAGAAATACATACAATACCAATCAAATCAGAGAAAAAAAAACTTAAATACATAAATTTTGCAAAGAAATGACACATCATTGCCCCTCTTTATAGATATCAACGTGGTTTACTTAAAAACTCCAGAGAATTAGTAAAAAAAAAATTAATACAAATGATTAATAGGTCTCCTAATGTATCAAGAAGAAAAATAAATCTACCAAATATTAGTTTTCCTTAAACTAGTGTAAAGGGCTGAAACTCTTGAGTTAATGCACTAAGGTAGTACAACCATGCACTTAAGGCTAATTACCAATTGGACAATACTCTATTAGAATATGCTTGGAAAATGGCCCTTCCCATTATTCTGTGCTTGCCCACTCATTTGGTGTATACAGAGAATTGCAGGAGGGACTAGGGGGTGGAGTAAGACTAGTCAGAGTCACTTCTGGGCAGGAGACAAAGAGGAGAGGGATCCTGCATATTCATTCCCTTCTACCACTAAAGACCAAGAATAAAGACCAAGGACTTTCGCTTATCCTGACTCTAGCTGATTCTAAAATATCCAGTGTGCTAATGTGTTATCACAAACTAGGAGGAGAATAAATTTTTAAAAATCCCTTTAATATTGAAAAAAATGTGTACTATATCTGGAATTCAACTTATAATGCTTCACTTAGAACTATATAACTAAAACTATATAAGTATAATATATATATATATATATATACATATATATATAGTATAAATAAAACTAAATACCTTTTTAATAGAAATTAGATAATTCTGATATAATAGAAGAGACATTCATTGTTTATAGAAAACTGTCAGAAATAGAAATTATGACAGAGTAAAGTTTTATCACATATTCATTCAGTTTATACAATTTGTGTTATTTGTGTTCATCTAAAAATCTTGAAAGAAAATATAATGTTTAAAATAAGTTTATCTAGAAATAAAAACTATAAAGAAAGCAGTCTCAATAGGAGAGCTGTTATAATAGATCTGTGATTGCATTGAAAACAAATGCAAATTTCATTTCACCTATACCCAGCTAGGCTATCAATCTGAAGAAAAGCAAAAATGAAGATGTACTCAAATGGAAGAGTATAACAACTTTTCTGTCAGGGGAGCTAAATAGTGAAAGATACTCTTAAAAGGATTTAAAACATAAGTGTTATTATCATAAAGTAACCAGAAATTTTCAAAGAATTCACTGTTTTTCCTATATATAATAATTTTATAACATGACCTTCATATAATATAATCTTGTTACATTTTACAAATTATTTTATAGACTTAATGGTATACCATTATAATTAGTCAAGGTTTACTTTATAAAATCAAAATAATAAAATTCAATTAGAAGAATAAAAGTACTAGAAGTGCAGGGAGAAAATGTAGGAAAGAAAGAGGACAACCATAGGTAGATCTCAAAATAATAGTCATCAATACAGTCAATACTGATTAAATAAAAATAAATTATAGAATAGTGAAACTGACTGCATAGGCAAGAATCAAAAACACCTCCAACAGCCATAGGAATAATAAGGCAAAGAATATCAAGTTTCACCTTTCAAGAAGAACTGCTCTGAAAAAAAAAAAAAAGGTAGTTAGGCCAAAATAGATGAAGATTAATCTTTTTTTTTTATTCATTTTTCCAAACTATCCCCTCCCTCCCTCCACTCCCTCCCCCTGATGACAGGTAATCCCATACATTTTACATGTGTTACGATATAACCTAGATACAATATATGTGTGTAAATACCATTTTCTTGTTGCACATTAAGTATTAGATTCCAAAGGTATAAGTAACCTGGGTAGATAGACAGTAGTGCTAACAATTTACATTCACTTCCCAGTGTTCCTTCTCTGGGTGAAGTTATTTCTGTCCATCATTGATCAACTGGAAGTGAGTTGGATCTTCTTTATGTTGAAGATATCCACTTCCATCAGAATACCTCTTCATACAGCATTGAAGTGTATACTGATCTTCTGGTTCTGTTCATTTCACTTAGCATCAGTTGATGTAAGTCCCTCCAAGCCTCTCTGTATTCCTCCTGCTGGTCATTTCTTACAGAGCAATAATATTCCATAACCTTCATATACCACAATTTACCCAACCATTCTCCTATTGATGGGCATCCATTCAACTTCCAGTTTCTAGCCACAACAAAAAGAGCTGCCACAAACATTTTGGCACATACAGGTCCCTTTCCGCTCTTTAGTATTTCTTTGGGATATAATCCCAATAACAGCAATGCTGGGTCAAAGGGTATGCACAGTTTGATAACTTATTGGGCATAGTTCTAAATTGTTCTCCAGAATGGCTGGATTCTTTCACAACTCCACCAACAATGTATCAGTGTCCCAGTTTTCCCAAATCCCCTCCAACATTCATCATTATTTGTTCCTGTCATCTTAGCCAATCTGACAGGTGTGTAGTGGTATCTCAGAGTTGTCTTGATTTGCATTTCTCTGATCAGTAGTGATTTGGAACACTCTTTCATATGAGTGGAAATAGTTTCAATTTCATCATCTGAGAATTGTCTGTTCATATCCCTTGACCATTTATCAATTGGAGAATGGTTTGGTTTCCTATAAATTAGGGTCAGTTCTTTATATATTTTGGAAATGAGACCTTTGTCAGAACCTTTACTTTTAAAAATATTTTCCCAATTTGTTACTTCCCTTCTAATCTTGTTTGCATTAGTATTGTTTGTACAGAAACTTTTTAGTTTGATGTAATCAAAATCTTCTATTTTGTGATCAATAATGATCTCTAGTTCTCCTCTGGTCATAAATTCCTTCCTCCTCCACAGGTCTGAGAGGTAGACTATTCTCTTTTCCTCTAATCTATTTATAATCTCATTCTTTATGCCTAAATAATGGACCCATTTTGATCTTATCTTTGTATATGGTGTTAAGTGTGGATCCATATCTAATTTCTGCCATACTAATTTCCAGTTTTCCCAACAGTTTTTTCCAAATAATGAATTTTTGTCCCTAATGTTGGTATCTTTGGGTTTGTCAAAGATTAGATTGCTATAGATGTACCCTTTTTTGTCCTTTGTATCTAATCTGTTCCACTGATCTACCGGTCTATTTCTTAGCCAGTACCAAATGGTTTTGGTGACTGCTGCTATATAATATAGCTTTAGATCAGGTACACTTAGACCACCTTCCTCTGACTTTTTTTTTCATTAGTTCCCTTGCAATTCTCGACCTTTTATTCTTCCATATGAATTTTGTTGTTATTTTTTCTAGGTCATTAAAATGGTTTCTAGGGAGTCTGATTGGTATAGCACTAAATAAATAGATTAGTTTGGGGAGTATTGTCATCTTTATTATATTCGCTCGGCCTATCCAAGAGCACTGAATGTCTTTCCAATTATTTAAATCTGACTTTATGTTTGTGGCAAGTGTTTTGTAATTTTTCTCATATAATTCCTGACTATTCTTTGGTAGATGGATTCCCAAATACTTTATACTCTCAACATTTGTTTGGAATGGAATTTCTCTTTGTATCTCTTGCTGTTGCATTTTGTTGGTGATATATAAGAATGCTGAGGATTTATGTGGATTTATTTTGTATCCTGCCACTTTGCTAAAATTCTGAATTATTTCTAATAGCTTTTTAGCAGAGTCTTTGGGGTTCTCTAAGTATACCATCATGTCATCTGCAAAAAGTGATAGTTTAATTTCCTCATTTCCTACTCTAATTCCTTGAATCTCTTTCTCGTCTCTTATGGCCGTGGCTAGAGTTTCTAGTACTATATTGAATAGTAATGGTGATAGTGGGCAACCTTGTTTCACTCCTGATCTTCCTGGGAAAGGTTGCAGTTTATTTCTATTGCATATTATGCTTACTGACGGTCTTAAATATATGCTCCTGATTATTCTGAGGAATAGTCCATTTATTCCTATACTCTCAAGAGTTTTTAGTAGGAATGGATGATGGATTTTTTCAAATGCTTTTTCTGCATCTATTGAGATGATCATATGGTTTTTATTAATTTGATTATTAATATGGTCAATTATACTAATAGTTTTCCTAATATTAAACCAGCCCTGCATTCCTGGTATGAATCCTACTTGATCATAGTGTATTATCCTGGGGATGATTTTCTGAAGTCTTTTTGCTAATATATTATTTAAGATTTTAGCATCAATATTCATTAAGGAAATTGGTCTATAATTTTCTTTCTCAGTTTTCGATCAACCTGGTTTAGGTATCAGTACCATATCTGTGTCATAAAAGGAGTTTGGTAGGACTCCTTCATTCCCTATTTTTTCAAATAGTTTATATAGCATTGGGGCTAATTGTTCTTTAAATGTTTGGTAGAATTCACATGTAAATCTATCTGGTCCTGGGGATTTTTTCCTGGGGAGTTGATTAATAGCTTGTTCTATTTCTTTTTCTGAAATGGGACTATTTAAGCAATTTATTTCCTCCTCTGTTAATCTAGGAAGCCTATATTTTTGGAGGAAGTCATCCATTTCACTTAAGTTATCAAATTTATTGGCATAAAGTTGGGCAAAGTAACTCCTTATTATTTCTCTAATTTCTTCTTCATTGGTGGAAAGATCCCCCTTTTCATTTGTAAGACTAACAATTTGATTTTCCTCTTTCTTTTTTCTGATCAGATTTACCAAAGGTTTATCTATTTTATTGGCTTTTTCATAAGACCAACTCTTGGTTTTGTTTATTAATTCAATAGTTTTTTTTTACTTTCAATATTATTGATTTTTCCTTTTAATTTTTGTATTTCAAGTTTAATTTTTGGTTGGGGGTTTTTAATTTGGTCTTTTTCTAGCCTTTTAAGTTGCAAGCCCAATTCGTTAATCTTCTCTTTCTCTATTTTCTTCAAATAAGCCTCTAAAGATATAAAATTTCCCCTTATTACTGCTTTAGCTGCATCCCACAGATTTTGGTATGATGTCTCATCATTGTCATTATCTTGGGTGAAATTATTAATTGTTTCTATAATTTGCTGTTTCACCCAGTCATTCTTTAAGATGAGATTATTCAGTTTCCAATTACTTTTTGGTCTATTTACCCCTAACTTCTTATTGAATGTAGTTTTTATTGCATTGTGGTCTGAGAAGAAGGCATTTATTATTTCTGCCTTCCTACATTTAATTTTGAGATCTTTATGTCCTAATATATGGTCTATTTTTGTATAGGATCCATGAACTGCTGAGAAGAAAGTATATTCCTTTCTATTGCCATTCAATTTTCTCCAAAGGTCTATCATACCTAGTTTTTCTAATGTTCTATTTACTTTTTTAATTTCTTTCTTGTTTGTTTTGTGGTTTGATTTGTCTAAATCTGAGAGAGCAAGGTTGAGATCTCCCACTATTATAGTTTTACTGTCTATTTCTTCTTGCAACTCTCTTAACTTTTCCTTTAAAAAGTTAGATGCTATACCACTTGGTGCATATATGTTTAGTATCGATATGGCTTCATTATTTATGCTACCTTTCAGCAGGATATATCTTCCTTCCTTATCTCTTTTAACTAGATCAACTTCTGCTTTTGCTTGATCTGAGATAAGGATAGCTACTCCTGCTTTTTTGGCTTTACCTGAAGCGTAATAGATTCTGCTCCAACCTTTTACCTTTACTCTATATGTATCTCCCTGCTTTAAGTGTGTTTCCTGTAAACAACATATTTTAGGGTTCTGATTTTTGATCCAGTCTGCTATCCGTCTCCGTTTGATGGGAGCGTTCATCCCATTCACATTTACAGTTAAAATTACTAATTCTGTATTTCCTGCCATCATATTATCCCCAGATCATGCTTTTTCCCTTGACCCCCCTGAACCCCTTCCCCAATATTTAATTTATAGACCCCCCTTGTGACACGCAGCCCTCCCTTTTTTTTTTTAGTATCCCTCCCCCCTCCCTCCATGTCTCTTCCCTTATTCTCCTTTTCCTTTCCACTTTTCCTCTCCCCCTTTTAATGAGGTGAAAGAGAATTCTCTGAAAAATAAATATGACAATTATTTACTCTTTGAGCCTCTTCTGATGAGAGTAAGATTTACACAATGATTCTCCCCCTCTCTAAATTCCCTCAGATATGGTGTATTTTCTATGCCTGAAGATTAATCTTTAAAGCACATATCATAATAAACTTTAAATGACTATGGATATTAGATGTAAAATTTAACATCATTAAAAAAAGACAAAATGAAGTACAATTTATATCTACTCATCTAAATATATAGATATATCTACCTATACATATCGATCTCTATATTTAAACTATATATCTAATTATAGGCAAATGGATGAAGAATTCTTAACCAAAGAAGATAATCAAAAAAAAAAGATAATGGATAAAACATTATGTAAAATTTAAGTTTTTTATAAGAACAAAGTAAACATTATGACAAAATTAATTTAAATCAGAAAATTATTATATCAAATATATGAAGAAAGTCTGATTTTGTAAAACATTTAGGGACTTGATGAACTTATTAGCCTATGTTCTCTCAATAAACAGAGAAGCTCAAATTAAGAAATGAAAACTGTCAGCAACTGCTAAAAATAATCTTTGACATCACTAATAATTAAAACAATGCTAAGGTTTTTCTTCACCCTTATCCAGATTACAAAATTATGAATGAGGGAAATAATAAAGTTGGTAGGACATATGAAAAACAGGAAAACTTTTATACTAAAAATATAAATGAAGGGGCAGCTATAAGCAAAAAAAAAAGTATAAAAGAAAATAGCAGAAAAAAATTTAAAAGAAAGAAGCTTAGCTGTATGAGATCTTAACTATATCATAAGGGAGTAATTATCAAAACTGTTAAATACTGGCTAAGAAATAAAAAGATTTATACATGGAATACAGTCTACATACAATTTGGAATACCAAACAAATATAACAACCTTGTTATTTGACAAATGTAAAGACTTATGGTTATGGGATTAGTATTATTTGGTGGGTAAAATTTGTTGAATATACTGCAAAACAATATGAAATAACTTGGGCATAGACCAATATTTCATACCCTTTATGAAGGGTATTAAATAAGGTCAAAATGAATATATAATATATGGAGAGATTTTACAAGAAAAATGGATCATAGGATTTAATATTTATCATACTTATAGATGAGTAAATAAGAGAAACAAGAACAAAGTTAGGTATAAAATGGATCATTTTGATTACAATAAATTGAAAAAATGTACAGCTAAAACCAGTGTGACCCAAAGCAGAAGGAAAGCAGAGCATATGGGGAAATATTTAAAGACAGTTTACCAGAAAAAAAAAGATCTCATAACTCAAATATAAGAAATTTGTCAAATCTTTTAAAATTTAAGTGTTTGCCCAATTTATAAACTGTATCAAAAGACATGAATAGACAAATTTTAGATAAAGAAATCAAAACAATTAAAAATTATATGAAACGTTCTAATCATTACTGATTAGAAAGGTACAAAATAAAACAATCTTGATATTCATATATCTATCAGATTGGCGAAAATGATTGTAAAGGAAAGTAAGAAATGTTGGAAGGCATGTGAAAATATTAGGACACTAATTCTTGTTGCTAGAATTGTAAACTGATCAACCATTTTGAAGAGCAATTCAAAAAGTGATTAAACTGCCTATTCTTTTTGACCCAGCAATACAACTTGGTTTCATTTTCCAAGTTAAGGAAAAAATAAAAAGAATCTATGTGCTTTAAGATGTTTATAACATCTTCCTTTGTGATGGCAAAGAACTGGAAATTGTGGTGATACCTATCAATTGGGGAATAGCTGAACAACTTATGTGATTGTAATGAAATATTACTATTGTATAATAAATGATGATTTTGATTATCTTAGAAAAACATAGAAGGACTTATATGAAATAGCACAGAGCAAAATGAGCAGAAACAATAGAACATTGTATATAGTAATAACACTATTTTTTAATAATGAAAAAAAAATTACACCATAATTTTATTGTATATTTGAAGGAAATACCAAGTTGTGCATAGTAGAATTTTCATCAGTCGTTCGTATGATAGCTGTCTGCAGATATCCCATGAAATCACCAAAGGGTTCATTTGGACTTTGCTCTATTTTTATGAAACACCACACTCCTTAATTTCATCAGAATTATGCTTAACTCCTTTCTTGTCTAATTCTTCATCCTTTTCACCTAGTTTGTCAGTATCCTTCCCCTCCTGCACTTTCTTATTTTTCCTTATTCTAATACTTATATAATTCCTTAAAGCCAATTGTATTAAGTCATATGTATAGAATGTTTCTTTTGTAATTGAATCAGGATCATTATCATTGTAATATTCACTTAATTGCTTTCTTAATAATTTCCACTCCTCTGGACCTAATTCTTTTTTCCTTTGAGAACCAAGAAGATGTGTATTGTAATGTTTGTAAAAGTTCAATGATCTGCCCCCAAGTTACAATCAAACTTTGTTTTTTTTATGAATTTAACTAAGCTTTTGACACATTGTCCTTGAAGTGGAAAAGGCTCCTTTCTAAACATTTTTCCCATTTCAGCTAAAACATTACTTTATAAATAATAAAGTTTCCTTCTTGTCTGTTTTTGTACTCACCTTAATTTCTAGGTCACAGATGTAGGTCCCACATTCAGATGCCAAAATATAATGTTCTGGGTTGCTTTTTTGGAGGTCTTGGAGCAGCCTTCTTTCAATAGAGTAATCACCACAAGAGTAGCCAGGTGTTAAAGTCCAAATCCTTTATTATCTCCTTCACAATCTAGTTTCCTTGCCTGGGGTCCAGGCAAGCTTTCTGGAGAGCCTTTCAGACCAGTGTTGGTCCCAGTGGGGGAAGTGCAGGAGGCCAGCCACTACTGTGGTGTGAGGTGGAATGAATCTGTCTCTAAGTCCAAGGGCTTGGGCTTCAGCCTCCAGCCACCACAAAGGTAACAATGGAATGAATATGGCTGAGTTTGTCCCAGTTTTATATGCTCTTTATACTATCATAGATGTGAATCTTGTGGAACTATATTAAGTACTAAGTACATGTACTGAACTAGAGAACTATTAGGCACCATGCTAAACAATCCCACTGAGTTAGTACCTTGTGAGAATCCTTGTTTCAAGTACAAGAGTTCTGGCCCATGACATGTATTTCCACATTTATCTTGCTGTGAAAGACAAATAAGATGAAAAAGAGAAAATGAGAAAGGAAAAAAACAAACAAGAAAATCAATAACAAGAGCAATAACAACAACAAAGTTGAAAATACTATGCTATGATCCACATTTAGTCTCCACGATTCTTTTTCTGAATGTGGATGCCCCTTTCCATAACAAGTTTATTGGAATTGCCTTGAATTACCTCTTTACTGAGAAGTGCCAAGTCCATCACAGTTGATCAACATATAATTTTGTTGTTACTGTTTATAATGTTCTCTTGGTGTTACTCACTTCATAGTATAAGTTAACATCAGTGAGCATCAGTTTTTGTAAATTTTTCCAGATGTGAGAAAAAACAGTTTGTAAAGAGGAATGTGCTCTGTATATATGAGGCATTATTATCCTATTTATCTTCTAAATTAGTTTATAAACTCCTTGACAAAAGGGGTTTTGCCTTCTTTTTCTTTTGTTCTTTCTTTTCACTGTACTTGTGAACATAGTAGATCTATGAAAAGTGGTTCTTGAACAAATTTTATATATATATATATATATGTACGTGTGTGTGTGTGTGTGTGTGTGTGTGTGTGTGTGTGTGTGTGTGTGTGTATGGTCAATTTAAGATATTTACATTATTTTTTGAAGTCAAAGAATATGAGTGGAATATGGTATATGAGAGATCATCTAGACTGTTCATTTTATGGATGAGAAAACAAGCAAATCATCTAATTGTCTTGACTTTCAAACACAATTTCTGATTCCTGTTAGTCTCTGATTGCTTTAAATAAGTTCCTTCTTTCCTGGTAGCTTCCTGATGTCCTTGTTGGAATTTAAGAATTTGTTAATTATCAAACTATGCATACCCTTTGATCTAGCAGTGTTATTACTGAGCTTATATCCCAAAGAGATTTTAGAGGAAAAGGGATCCATATGTGCAAAATTTTTGTGGCAGCCCTTTTTGTAATGTCTAGAAACTGGAAAATGAGTGGATGCCTATTAGTGGGGAATGGCTGAATAGTTATGTTATATGAATGTTATGGAATATTATTGTTCTGTAAGAAATGACCAGCAAGATGAGTTCAGAGAAGCTTGGAGAGGCTTACATGAACTGATGCTAAGTGAAATAAGCAGAACCAGGAGATCATTATACACGGCAACTAGAAGATTGTACGATGATCAACTCCGATGGATGTGACTCTCTTCAATAATGACATGATTCAAACCAGTTCCAATTGTTCAGTAATGAAGGGAATCAGCTAGTTCCAGAGAGAGAATTATGGGAAATGAGTGTGGGCCATAATATAGCATTTCTACTCTTTCTGTTCTTGTTTGTTTGCATTTTTGTTTTCCTTCTCATGTTTTTTTCTTTCTTTCTAGATTTGATTTTTCTTGTGCAGCAAGATAACTGTATAAATATGTATACATATATTGGATTTAACATCTACTTTAACATATTTAACATGTATTGGACTACCTGCCATCTAGGGGAGGGAGTGGGAGCAACGAGGGGAAATGTTGGAACAGAAGGTTTGGCAAGGCTCAATGTTGAAAAATAACCCATGCATATGTTTTGTAAATAAAAAGTAATAATAATAATACTAAAATAATAAAAAAGAATGTGTTAATTGCAATTCAGCATCAAGATCTGGCATTTTGGCATTGTGTCAAAAGTGGTAAATTAAACTTATTAAAAACTAGACAGACAGTGTTGTCTCAATGATTAGCCATGGTAACTGTCAGACATCCAGGAATTAGACTTAAATCTGGATGCAATAGAAAGAAGAAATGTTTACGGGTTTCAATGAGAAAGGAAATGGAACTCACAGTGTATAGTGAAGCTAGAGAATACTAATGGGAGTGACAGTAATGAGATTATATGTATTATAAGCACTGACAATTATATTCTCATTACTAAAATACACAAAGGGAATGAATATAATTATGTAGCAGACACTATGGGACAGTGAACTTATTATATAATGTGCAGTGGATTTTATAAGTTTGCCAGGGAAAAATAAATTTTCAAATGAAGGAAATTTTTTTTTCTCCTCAGTTTCACAGATAGATCTGGATAATCCATAAAAACAAAAGTTTAAAATTGGAAAGATGATCTAAGTTTAGCCTTCTCATATGACAGAAAAGAAAAATGAGGCTGAGGAAGGCAAAATGACTTACCCAAAAAAACTATAGTTAGAGGGAGATACAGGATTTGAATCTAGGTCTTTTAATATCCTCTTTATTGTATCCTCTCTTTACTATATCATCTTGCTATTTCTGAAATTCATATTTAGAATGTAGCAGGGTTGATCCTTATATCTTTTTTGTCAAGATTATTCTCATGATGACAGATATTAGGTGTTGGCGTTATTGAGACTTCTGAGTAAATTTTATCTCTTTTGCCTCTCCTTTGAATCTCTCTAATGATCCCCCCATTATGAATACAAAAAAAAATATCATATGACGATAGGCTTCTTTTATACCCATAAGTAGATTTCATGTATAAATAATAAAACATCTTGGATTCAGTTTCCTATGAACCTTGAATACTAGCTCAAGATTGGTTGCTTCAATATCAAAGGAAGAAAGGTGGTCAATATGGACTTATTTTATAAAATGTACTTAGAGTTAGAAAGACCTAATTTAAGATCCATCTCTGATGCTTAATAGCAATGGTACATGACTGGACATTGCTGATCTCACATTACTCTGAAAGGCTATACATTATAGATTGGCTCTGATTTGCCCTAGTGAAAGGCAATTCCCCTCTCTCTCACAGATGTGTGATTATATCAATAAATTTCCTTCATGTCAAATACTTGAGACATTTGGAAACACAAAAATTAATTCAGATTTTATTCAGTCAAGCTGCCATTTTAACTTGTAGTCAAAGAAAAAATTCCTATCATCATTACCTTGAATGTTTAGTGTATATGCCTTGTAACTATATAGTTTTCTGACACACCAATGTATCTCTGATCCTATAGATAGTTCTTATGAAAATGTAGATCACAATAGAAGAATGTCTTCCATTTATATTTTAAATATCTTGCATGTTCAAAATTTTTTGCGTTTTTATCTCCTTATTGGAATATGAGACCCTTGTTGGTGGAACCCTGGTTTTTTATCTTCCTTTGTTATCTCTAGGATTTAGCATAATACTTAACCCATAGTTAGCATTTAAGAAATGCTTATTGAAAGACTATACATGCTTAGCTATCCACTCTAGTGGTTGTTTATTTGCTTCCATGAATCTGCTGCACAATATCCATCCAAATTGGTAGGGTCTTTCCACTTCATATTCTTCTAACATCAATGGGATAACAGTAATCCACACTGACTCCTCCCACTAAATTATTATTATTTCCTTTGAAAATTCATTTTGATTGTCTATTTCAGAAAAGGGAGGGAGTGAAAGAAATTGTGTGAACTGGCATGGCATAGAGTAGATAGCACTGGAAGTAAGGAATCTTCATTTGTAGTCTTGAATCTACTCTTAATCACTCTAGGAACTTGAAAATTCACTTTCCCCTGGACTTGAATTTCATCATCTGTAGAATAAGGGGGTTTAACTGGATTATCTCCAAGGCCTCATGTAGTTCTAAGATTTTAATTTTTAATATAATTTCATTTTCATGTCTCTTAGAGAGTATGCTTAAATAGAGTAATTGACAACATTATTTAGAACCTGGGTTCACATTCTAACATTTAATGTATGATCCTAAACAAGTCATTTATATTATATCAATCTCAGTTTTCTCTTCTGTAAAATGAAGACACTACTTATATTACCCATTTTGCAGAGTTGAGACAAAATCACTTTATTAATCCTGAATTATCATATATATATATATATATATATATATATATATATATATATATATACATATATATCTATAAAGTTGTTATGATTATAATTCCATTAGACAGTAAGTTAGAGTGGTTTAGCTTTTTTGTCCAAAATGATACAAGATTTAAGTGGAAGAAATGAATTTGAACCCAGGTTCTCTGACTCCAAATCTAGTACTTTTGCCACTACGCCAAATTGTAATAGTTCTTGCATTAAATAATGGGCAAAATCAAGCTTAGAATATGGAAGAGAATGCTTGATGACTCCTGTTAGGAGAGAATTAAAATGAGAACCATGGCTTTAATTTTTGCCTTGGATCTAGGTCATAAATTCATTTTGCTGGTTGTTGGGATCATATATAAGTTTCTACCTTGGGATCTACAAGATAGATTCACTTCACTAGTTGTTGGGGCCATACTTTAAGTCTTAGAGCAACCAGAGCCTATGATAGTTGATGATTAGGTAACAAAACAGGTTCCTAACCAGGGACTTACCACATTTTCAATTGTTCTTAGCTAAGCAATTTCACAGAAACTAGAGGGAGTCCCATACCAAATTGCTTTCTCTTTTGGAATATTTGTGTGTGTCAGACAAAATGAAATTCAAACCCAGCTCTATTCTCTACAGTGCTGATCTAAATCAAATCAATAGATCTGTTAGTTAGGACATGATTGGAGGTTTATTTACTTTGCTACATCCTTTAATGGTCCTGTCATTGAGTTACAATTGTAGAGACAGAAATGGAAGGGGAGCAACTAAAGTAAACGGCTTGCAGACAGATTTTCCTTTGGCTCTGCTACCAAGTTGAATTCATTTTATGTTTAGCCTTCAAGTGGGAAAATAAAATGATGCTCATCTGGAGAGGCACCAAGTCACCATTTTCCCATTTCCTATTGCTTCCTCTAAAAAAGTCACTAAATTTTTTCACTAAAGAATGTTTCACTTTTCCCATTTTACCTCAACATCCCTGGGTGGCAGGGATTTGCCACTGGTAGAAATTTTGAAACTTGAAAGTCTTTTTAAAACCTTATGTATCACTTTCCCTTACTCACTGGTCTCTAAACTTGCTTTGCAATCTTGAAAACATGATAGACGTCTAGGTTTAGAAAGAGGAAGATATAAATTTGAACTTCCACAGACTTTTATTCACAGAGTGAGTCAGGATAAGTCATAATGTCTGTAAACCTATCTGATTTATCTGTAAAGTGGAAATTATATTACCAGTAATGCCACAGGGCTGTTGTGGGGTTCATGTGAGATAAATACATAAAGTGTTTTGCAAGTCTTAAAAGTACTGTGTAAATGAAAACTATGATCATGGTTATTTTCTAACCATTTGTTTTATTTGATTTATTCATTTTTCTCTATGGAATATTAAAAAATAAATGGAAGTATTTTGAAATTTGTTTTTTTTTTTATTTCATGTGTTTAAGCTTTTACAAAAGGAAATTTGCTTTAAAACTATAACAATAACAAGGAACACAGATACTTCATCACAAGCAGTCAATGACATCCTTATCCATCCCTATGTTACTTGGGTTTCTTAGTGAAATAATCTCAAAATTTAGTTTTATTCCTATATAACACTTAGTTTCACGAAGTTCAAATCTAGGCAGTGTTTTGCCTGGGTAAGGCTTTGTTTTAGCCATTACTCGCTGGCCTAAGGTTCAATTACCCAAAAATGTCATTTAAATATGGATATAACAAGGTTCTCCTCTGCCTTATCAAACACACAAAATGAAATGCTTCAATCTCTCTTATCTAAAAGAGAAAATGCTATACCCAGTGGACAAGAATGGAAGCCATTCAAGAGTAACCGGGGTTAAGAAAGAAGGTGCATCCTGTGCAAGATAATGCAATGATTTGTAATTCAGATAGCTTGAAGGTGTCACCTAACTTTACTGAAACTAGAGAGGGTACTGTTTACTTCCTCTCCTGCCTCCCTCTACTCCTTCAAAGTCAATCTGATCATAAGTAGATATTTATACCTGAATATGGCATTGCAAATGTACTTCACATATGTATATCAATTTTGAATCTATAGAATAAGAAACATACACAGTTTCTTTCCATTCTTACTATCACTACTCTCACATTTCACCTGGATAACCATGACTGTATTTTTCTCTATTAACCTGCCTTCAAACTCTTCCTACTTCTAATTCATTCACAACATTACTCAGATTTATCTTCCATGTAATTCTCTTGCACAAGAACCATCACTCATTTCCTGTTTTCCCTTTGCATGTAAAAAACTTAACATGTATTTAAAATTAGTTTTAAATTCTCTCTCTATCATGCCCTGACACCTTTTGAGAAGGCAAGCAGTGTGATATAGATTATATATGCAATGTTATGAAAATATATTTCCATATTTCCATGTTGTAACAGGAAACACACAAACCCAAGAAAAATAAAGTAAAACATATGCGTCAAACTTTGCTAAGGTTCATCAGTTTTCTTTTTAGTGGTGGA